>NW_026960776.1:0-43301 GCF_021018805.1 Prinia subflava | reverse complement strand
AGCAAGAGCAAAGGTTTTAGGACCTAAATTGCTTGATTTCCATGGAAGAGCTCTGTAGAACACTATGCTTTGCTGTTACTGTGTTGGTTTTCTCAAGACACAAGTCCTGTTGGTTGTCTGAGTTTCCAGCGAGCAGAAAAGCTGCTGCAGACACTTTCTTGCCCCTTTTCCACAAGTGAAGTATATTTAGTACCAGTTGGTGTATTCCTCGTCTGCAGAGCAAGAGCAAAGGTTTTAGGATCTAAATTGCTTGTTTTCCATGGAAGAGCTATGTAGAACACTATGCTTTGCTGTTGCTGTGTTGGTTTTCTCAAGACACAAGTCCTGTTGGTTGTCTGTGTTTGCAGCAAGCAGAGAAGCTGCTGCAGACACTTTCTTGCCCCTTTTTCACAAGTGAAGTATATTTTGTACCAGTTGGTGTGTTCCTCGTCTGCAAAGCAAGAGCAAATGTGTTAGGACCTAAATTGCTTGATTTCCATGGAAGAGCTCTGTAGAACACTATGCTTTGCTGTTGCTGTGTTGGTTTTCTCAAGAAACAAACCCTGTTTGTTCTCTGTACTTGCAGCGAGCAGAGAAGCTCTTGAAGACACGTACCTGCTTTCTCCACTACTGACGTATATTTTGTACCAGTTGGTGTATTCCTCGTCTGGAGAGCAGGAGCAAAGGTTTTAGGACCTAAATTGCTTGATTTCCTTGGAAGAGATATGTAGAACACTGTGCTTTGCTGTTACTGTGTTGGTTTTCTCAAGACACAAGCCTTGTTAGTTGTATGTGTTTCCAGCGAGCAGAAAAGCTGCTGCAGACACTTTCTTGCCCCTTTTCCACAAGTGAAGTATATTTTGTACCAGTTGGTGTATTCCTCGTCTGCAGAGCAAGAGCAAAGGTTTTAGGATCTAAATTGCTTGTTTTCCATGGAAGAGCTATGTAGAACACTATGGTTTTCGGTTGCTGTGTTGGTTTTCTCAAGACACAAGCCCTGTTTGTTCTCTGTGTTTTCAGCAAGCAGAGAAGCTGCTGCAGACACTTTCTTGCCCCTTTTCCACTAGTGAAGTATATTTTGTACCAGTTGGTGTATTCCTCGTCTGCAGAGCAAGAGCAAAGGTTTTAGGACCTAAATTGCTTGATTTCCATGGAAGAGCTCTGTAGAACACTATGCTTTGCTGTTGCTGTGTCGGTTTCTCAAGAAACAAACCCTGTTTGTTCTCTGTACTTGCAGCGAGCAGAGAAGCTCTTGAAGACACGTACCTGCTTTCTCCACTACTGACGTATATTTTGTACCAGTTGGTGTATTCCTCGTCTGGAGAGCAGGAGCAAAGGTTTTAGGACCTAAATTGCTTGATTTCCTTGGAAGAGCTCTGTAGAACACTGTGCTTTGCTGTTGCTGTGTTGGTTTTCTCAAGACACAAGCCTTGTTAGTTGTATGTGTTTCCAGCGAGCAGAAAAGCTGCTGCAGACACTTTCTTGCCCCTTTTCCACAAGTGAAGTATATTTTGTACCAGTTTGTGTATTCCTCGTCTGCAGAGCAAGTGCAAAGGTTTTAGGATCTAAATTGCTTGTTTTCCATGGAAGAGCTATGTAGAACACTATGGTTTTTGGTTGCTGTGTTTGTTTTCTCAAGACACAAGCCCTGTTTGTTCTCTGTGTTTTCAGCAAGCAGAGAAGCTGCTGCAGACACTTTCTTGCTCCTTTTCCACTAGTGAAGTATATTTTGTACCAGTTTGTGTATTCTTCGTCTGCAGAGCAAGAGCAAAGGTTTTAGGATCTAAATTGCTTGTTTTCCATGGAAGAGCTATGTAGAACACTATGCTTTGCTGTTGCTGTGTTGGTTTTCTCAAGACACAAGCCCTGTTGGTAGTCTGTGTTTGCAGCAAGCAGAGAAGCTCTTGAAGACACGTACCTGCTTTCTCCACTACTGACGTATATTTTGTACCAGTTGGTGTGTTCCTCGTCTGCAAAGCAAGAGCAAAGGTTTTAGGACTTAAATTGCTTGATTTCCATGGAAGAGCTCTGTAGAACACTATGCTTTGCTGTTATTGTGTTGGTTTTCTCAAGACACAAGTCTTGTTGGTTGTCTGAGTTTCCAGCGAGCAGAAAAGCTGCTGCAGACACTTTCTTGCCCCTTTTCCACAAGTGAAGTATATTTTGTACCAGTTGGTGTATTCCTCGTCTGCAGAGCAAGAGCAAAGGTTTTAGGATCTAAATTGCTTGTTTTCCATGGAAGAGCTCTGTAGAACACTATGCTTTGCTGTTGCTGTGTTGGTTTCTAAAGACACAAACCCTGTTTGTTCCCTGTGTTTTCAGCAAGCAGAGAAGCTGCTGCAGACACTTCTTGCCCCTTTTCCACAAGTGAAGTATATTTTGTACCAGTTGGTGTATTCCTCTTCTGCAGAGCAAGAGCAAAGGTTTTAGGATCTAAATTGCTTGTTTTCCATGGAAGAGCTCTGTAGAACAAAATGCTTTGCTGTTGCTGTGTTGGTTTTCTCAAGACACAAGTCCTGTTGGTTGTCTGTGTTTGCAGCAAGCAGAGAAGCTGCTGCAGACACTTTCTTGCTCCTTTTTCACAAGTGAAGTATATTTTGTACCAGTTGGTGTGTTCCTCGTCTGCAGAGCAAGAGCAAATGTGTTAGGACCTAAATTGCTTGATTTCCATGGAAGAGCTCTGTAGAACACTATGCTTTGCTGTTGCTGTGTTGGTTTTCTCAAGAAACAAACCCTGTTGTTCTCTGTACTTGCAGCGAGCAGAGAAGCTCTTGAAGACACGTACCTGCTTTCTCCACTACTGACGTATATTTTGTACCAGTTGGTGTATTCCTCGTCTGGAGAGCAGGAGCAAAGGTTTTAGGACCTAAATTGCTTGATTTCCTTGGAAGAGATATGTAGAACACTGTGCTTTGCTGTTACTGTGTTGGTTTTCTCAAGACACAAGCCTTGTTAGTTGTATGTGTTTCCAGCGAGCAGAAAAGCTGCTGCAGACACTTTCTTGCCCCTTTTCCACAACTGAAGTATATTTTGTACCAGTTGGTGTATTCCTCGTCTGCAGAGCAAGAGCAAAGGTTTTAGGATCTAAATTGCTTGTTTTCCATGGAAGAGCTATGTAGAACACTATGCTTTGCTGTTGCTGTGTTGGTTTTCTAAAGACACAAACCCTGTTTGTTCTCTGTGTTTTCAGCAAGCAGAGAAGCTGCTGCAGACACTTTCTTGCTCCTTTTCCACTAGTGAAGTATATTTTGTACCAGTTGGTGTATTCCTCGTCTGGAGAGCAGGAGCAAAGGTTTTAGGACCTAAATTGCTTGATTTCCTTGGAAGAGATATGTAGAACACTGTGCTTTGCTGTTGCTGTGTTGGTTTCTCAAGACACAAACCCTGTTTGTTCCCTGTGTTTTCAGCAAGCAGAGAAGCTGCTGCAGACACTTTCTTGCCCCTTTTCCACAAGTGAAGTATATTTTGTACCAGTTGGTGTATTCCTTGTCTGCAGAGCAAGAGCAAAGGTTTTAGGATCTAAATTGCTTGTTTTCCATGGAAGAGCTATGTAGAACACTATGCTTTGCTGTTGCTGTGTTGGTTTTCTAAAGACACAAACCCTGTTTGTTCCCTGTGTTTTCAGCAAGCAGAGAAGCTGCTGCAGACACTTTCTTGCCCCTTTTCCACAAGTGAAGTATATTTTGTACCAGTTGGTGTATTCCTCTTCTGCAGAGCAAGAGCAAAGGTTTTAGGATCTAAATTGCTTGTTTTCCATGGAAGAGCTCTGTAGAACACTGTGCTTTGCTGTTGCTGTGTTGGTCTTCTCAAGACACAAGTCCTGTTGGTTGTCTGTGTTTGCAGCAAGCAGAGAAGCTGCTGCAGACACTTTCTTGCCCCTTTTCCACAAGTGAAGTATATTTTGTACCAGTTGGTGTATTCCTCGTCTGCAGAGCAAGAGCAAAGGTGTTAGGACCTAAATTGCTTGATTTCCATGGAAGAGCTCTGTAGAACACTATGCTTTGCTGTTGCTGTGTCGGTTTTCTCAAGAAACAAACCCTGTTTTTTCTCTGTACTTGCAGCGAGCAGAGAAGCTCTTGAAGACACGTACCTGCTTTCTCCACTACTGACGTATATTTTGTACCAGTTGGTGTATTCCTCGTCTGGAGAGCAGGAGCAAAGGTTTTAGGACCTAAATTGCTTGATTTCCTTGGAAGAGATATGTAGAACACTGTGCTTTGCTGTTACTGTGTTGGTTTTCTCAAGACACAAGTCCTGTTGGTTGTCTGTGTTTGCAGCAAGCAGAGAAGTTGCTGCAGACACTTTCTTGCTCCTTTTCCACAACTGAAGTATATTTTGTACCAGTTGGTGTATTCCTCGTCTGCAGAGCAAGAGCAAAGGTGTTAGGATCTAAATTGCTTGTTTTCCATGGAAGAGCTATGTAGAACACTATGGTTTTCGGTTGCTGTGTTTGTTTTCTCAAGACACAAGCCCTGTTTGTTCTCTGTGTTTTCAGCAAGCAGAGAAGCTGCTGCAGACACTTTCTTGCTCCTTTTCCACAAGTGAAGTATATTTTGTACCAGTTGGTGTATTCCTCGTCTGCAGAGCAAGAGCAAAGGTTTTAGGATCTAAATTGCTTGTTTTCCATGGAAGAGCTATGTAGAACACTATGCTTTGCTGTTGCTGTGTTGGTTTTCTCAAGACACAAGTCCTGTTGGTTGTCTGTGTTTTCAGCAAGCAGAGAAGCTGCTGCAGACACTTTCTTGCCCCTTTTTCACAAGTGAAGTATATTTTGTACCAGTTGGTGTGTTCCTCGTCTGCAGAGACGGATCAAAGGTTTTAGGACCTAAATTGCTTGATTTCCATGGAAGAGCTCTGTAGAACACTATGCTTTGCTGTTACTGTGTTGGTTTTCTCAAGACACAAGTCCTGTTGGTTGTCTGAGTTTCCAGCGAGCAGAAAAGCTGCTGCAGACACTTTCTTGCCCCTTTTCCACAAGTGAAGTATATTTTGTACCAGTTGGTGTATTCCTCGTCTGCAGAGCAAGAGCAAAGGTTTTAGGATCTAAATTGCTTGTTTTCCATGGAAGAGCTATGTAGAACACTATGCTTTGCTGTTGCTGTGTTGGTTTTCTCAAGACACAAGTCCTGTTGGTTGTCTGTGTTTGCAGCAAGCAGAGAAGCTGCTGCAGACACTTTCTTGCCCCTTTTTCACAAGTGAAGTATATTTTGTACCAGTTGGTGTGTTCCTCGTCTGCAAAGCAAGAGCAAATGTGTTAGGACCTAAATTGCTTGATTTCCATGGAAGAGCTCTGTAGAACACTATGCTTTGCTGTTGCTGTGTCGGTTTTCTCAAGAAACAAACCCTGTTTGTTCTCTGTACTTGCAGCGAGCAGAGAAGCTCTTGAAGACACGTACCTGCTTTCTCCACTACTGACGTATATTTTGTACCAGTTGGTGTATTCCTCGTCTGGAGAGCAGGAGCAAAGGTTTTAGGACCTAAATTGCTTGATTTCCTTGGAAGAGATATGTAGAACACTGTGCTTTGCTGTTACTGTGTTGGTTTTCTCAAGACACAAGCCTTGTTAGTTGTATGTGTTTCCAGCGAGCAGAAAAGCTGCTGCAGACACTTTCTTGCCCCTTTTCCACAAGTGAAGTATATTTTGTACCAGTTGGTGTATTCCTCGTCTGCAGAGCAAGAGCAAAGGTTTTAGGATCTAAATTGCTTGTTTTCCATGGAAGAGCTATGTAGAACACTATGGTTTTCGGTTGCTGTGTTTGTTTTCTCAAGACACAAGCCCTGTTTGTTCTCTGTGTTTTCAGCAAGCAGAGAAGCTGCTGCAGACACTTTCTTGCTCCTTTTCCACTAGTGAAGTATATTTTGTACCAGTTGGTGTATTCCTCGTCTGGAGAGCAAGAGCAAAGGTTTTAGGACCTAAATTGCTTGATTTCCATGGAAGAGCTCTGTAGAACACTATGCTTTGCTGTTGCTGTGTCGGTTTTCTCAAGAAACAAACCCTGTTTGTTCTCTGTACTTGCAGCGAGCAGAGAAGCTCTTGAAGACACGTACCTGCTTTCTCCACTACTGACGTATATTTTGTACCAGTTGGTGTATTCCTCGTCTGGAGAGCAGGAGCAAAGGTTTTAGGACCTAAATTGCTTGATTTCCTTGGAAGAGATATGTAGAACACTGTGCTTTGCTGTTGCTGTGTTGGTTTTCTCAAGACACAAGCCTTGTTAGTTGTATGTGTTTCCAGCGAGCAGAAAAGCTGCTGCAGACACTTTCTTGCCCCTTTTCCACAAGTGAAGTATATTTTGTACCAGTTGGTGTATTCCTCGTCTGCAGAGCAAGAGCAAAGGTTTTAGGATCTAAATTGCTTGTTTTCCATGGAAGAGCTATGTAGAACACTACGGTTTTCGGTTGCTGTGTTTGTTTTCTCAAGACACAAGCCCTGTTTGTTCTCTGTGTTTTCAGCAAGCAGAGAAGCTGCTGCAGACACTTTCTTGCTCCTTTTCCACTAGTGAAGTATATTTTGTACCAGTTTGTGTATTCTTCGTCTGCAGAGCAAGAGCAAAGGTTTTAGGATCTAAATTGCTTGTTTTCCATGGAAGAGCTATGTAGAACACTATGCTTTGCTGTTGCTGTGTTGGTTTTCTCAAGACACAAGCCCTGTTGGTTGTCTGTGTTTGCAGCAAGCAGAGAAGCTCTTGAAGACACGTACCTGCTTTCTCCACTACTGACGTATATTTTGTACCAGTTGGTGTGTTCCTCGTCTGCAAAGCAAGAGCAAAGGTTTTAGGACTTAAATTGCTTGATTTCCATGGAAGAGCTCTGTAGAACACTATGCTTTGCTGTTATTGTGTTGGTTTTCTCAAGACACAAGTCTTGTTGGTTGTCTGAGTTTCCAGCGAGCAGAAAAGCTGCTGCAGACACTTTCTTGCCCCTTTTCCACAAGTGAAGTATATTTTGTACCAGTTGGTGTATTCCTCGTCTGCAGAGCAAGAGCAAAGGTTTTAGGATCTAAATTGCTTGTTTTCCATGGAAGAGCTCTGTAGAACACTATGCTTTGCTGTTGCTGTGTTGGTTTTCTAAAGACACAAACCCTGTTTGTTCCCTGTGTTTTCAGCAAGCAGAGAAGCTGCTGCAGACACTTTCTTGCCCCTTTTCCACAAGTGAAGTATATTTTGTACCAGTTGGTGTATTCCTCTTCTGCAGAGCAAGAGCAAAGGTTTTAGGATCTAAATTGCTTGTTTTCCATGGAAGAGCTCTGTAGAACACAATGCTTTGCTGTTGCTGTGTTGGTTTTCTCAAGACACAAGTCCTGTTGGTTGTCTGTGTTTGCAGCAAGCAGAGAAGCTGCTGCAGACACTTTCTTGCTCCTTTTTCACAAGTGAAGTATATTTTGTACCAGTTGGTGTATTCCTCGTCTGCAAAGCAAGAGCAAATGTGTTAGGACCTAAATTGCTTGATTTCCATGGAAGAGCTCTGTAGAACACTATGCTTTGCTGTTGCTGTGTTGGTTTTCTCAAGAAACAAACCCTGTTTGTTCTCTGTACTTGCAGCGAGCAGAGAAGCTCTTGAAGACACGTACCTGCTTTCTCCACTACTGACGTATATTTTGTACCAGTTGGTGTATTCCTCGTCTGGAGAGCAGGAGCAAAGGTTTTAGGACCTAAATTGCTTGATTTCCTTGGAAGAGATATGTAGAACACTGTGCTTTGCTGTTACTGTGTTGGTTTTCTCAAGACACAAGCCTTGTTAGTTGTATGTGTTTCCAGCGAGCAGAAAAGCTGCTGCAGACACTTTCTTGCCCCTTTTCCACAAGTGAAGTATATTTTGTACCAGTTGGTGTATTCCTCGTCTGCAGAGCAAGAGCAAAGGTTTTAGGATCTAAATTGCTTGTTTTCCATGGAAGAGCTATGTAGAACACTATGGTTTTCGGTTGCTGTGTTGGTTTTCTCAAGACACAAGCCCTGTTTGTTCCCTGTGTTTTCAGCAAGCAGAGAAGCTGCTGCAGACACTTTCTTGCTCCTTTTCCACTAGTGAAGTATATTTTGTACCAGTTGGTGTATTCCTCGTCTGGAGAGCAGGAGCAAAGGTTTTAGGACCTAAATTGCTTGATTTCCTTGGAAGAGATATGTAGAACACTGTGCTTTGCTGTTGCTGTGTTGGTTTTCTCAAGACACAAACCCTGTTTGTTCCCTGTGTTTTCAGCAAGCAGAGAAGCTGCTGCAGACACTTTCTTGCCCCTTTTACACAAGTGAAGTATATTTTGTACCAGTTGGTGTATTCCTCGTCTGCAGAGCAAGAGCAAAGGTTTTAGGATCTAAATTGCTTGTTTTCCATGGAAGAGCTATGTAGAACACTATGCTTTGCTGTTGCTGTGTTGGTTTTCTAAAGACACAAACCCTGTTTGTTCTCTGTGTTTTCAGCAAGCAGAGAAGCTGCTGCAGACACTTTCTTGCTCCTTTTCCACTAGTGAAGTATATTTTGTACCAGTTGGTGTATTCCTCGTCTGGAGAGCAGGAGCAAAGGTTTTAGGACCTAAATTGCTTGATTTCCTTGGAAGAGATATGTAGAACACTGTGCTTTGCTGTTGCTGTGTTGGTTTTCTCAAGACACAAACCCTGTTTGTTCCCTGTGTTTTCAGCAAGCAGAGAAGCTGCTGCAGACACTTTCTTGCCCCTTTTCCACAAGTGAAGTATATTTTGTACCAGTTGGTGTGTTCCTCGTCTGCAGAGACGGATCAAAGGTTTTAGGACTTAAATTGCTTGATTTCATTGGAAGAGCTATTAAGAACACTATGCTTTGCTGTTGCTGTGTTGGTTTTCTAAAGACACAAGCCCTGTTTGTTCTCTGTACTTGCAGCGAGCAGAGAAGCTCTTGAAGACACGTACCTGCTTTCTCCACTACTGACGTATATTTTGTACCAGTTGGTGTATTCCTCGTCTGGAGAGCAGGAGTAAAGGTTTTAGGACCTAAATTGCTTGATTTCCTTGGAAGAGATATGTAGAACACTGTGCTTTGCTGTTACTGTGTTGGTTTTCTCAAGACACAAGCCTTGTTAGTTGTATGTGTTTCCAGCGAGCAGAAAAGCTGCTGCAGACACTTTCTTGCCCCTTTTCCACAAGTGAAGTATATTTTGTACCAGTTGGTGTATTCCTCGTCTGCAGAGCAAGAGCAAAGGTTTTAGGATCTAAATTGCTTGTTTTCCATGGAAGAGCTATGTAGAACACTATGGTTTTCGGTTGCTGTGTTTGTTTTCTCAAGACACAAGCCCTGTTTGTTCTCTGTGTTTTCAGCAAGCAGAGAAGCTGCTGCAGACACTTTCTTGCTCCTTTTCCACTAGTGAAGTATATTTTGTACCAGTTGGTGTATTCCTCGTCTGGAGAGCAAGAGCAAAGGTTTTAGGACCTAAATTGCTTGATTTCCATGGAAGAGCTCTGTAGAACACTATGCTTTGCTGTTGCTGTGTCGGTTTTCTCAAGAAACAAACCCTGTTTGTTCTCTGTACTTGCAGCGAGCAGAGAAGCTCTTGAAGACACGTACCTGCTTTCTCCACTACTGACGTATATTTTGTACCAGTTGGTGTATTCCTCGTCTGGAGAGCAGGAGCAAAGGTTTTAGGACCTAAATTGCTTGATTTCCTTGGAAGAGATATGTAGAACACTGTGCTTTGCTGTTGCTGTGTTGGTTTTCTCAAGACACAAGCCTTGTTAGTTGTATGTGTTTCCAGCGAGCAGAAAAGCTGCTGCAGACACTTTCTTGCCCCTTTTCCACAAGTGAAGTATATTTTGTACCAGTTGGTGTATTCCTCGTCTGCAGAGCAAGAGCAAAGGTTTTAGGATCTAAATTGCTTGTTTTCCATGGAAGAGCTATGTAGAACACTACGGTTTTCGGTTGCTGTGTTTGTTTTCTCAAGACACAAGCCCTGTTTGTTCTCTGTGTTTTCAGCAAGCAGAGAAGCTGCTGCAGACACTTTCTTGCTCCTTTTCCACTAGTGAAGTATATTTTGTACCAGTTTGTGTATTCTTCGTCTGCAGAGCAAGAGCAAAGGTTTTAGGATCTAAATTGCTTGTTTTCCATGGAAGAGCTATGTAGAACACTATGCTTTGCTGTTGCTGTGTTGGTTTTCTCAAGACACAAGCCCTGTTGGTTGTCTGTGTTTGCAGCAAGCAGAGAAGCTCTTGAAGACACGTACCTGCTTTCTCCACTACTGACGTATATTTTGTACCAGTTGGTGTGTTCCTCGTCTGCAAAGCAAGAGCAAAGGTTTTAGGACTTAAATTGCTTGATTTCCATGGAAGAGCTCTGTAGAACACTATGCTTTGCTGTTATTGTGTTGGTTTTCTCAAGACACAAGTCTTGTTGGTTGTCTGAGTTTCCAGCGAGCAGAAAAGCTGCTGCAGACACTTTCTTGCCCCTTTTCCACAAGTGAAGTATATTTTGTACCAGTTGGTGTATTCCTCGTCTGCAGAGCAAGAGCAAAGGTTTTAGGATCTAAATTGCTTGTTTTCCATGGAAGAGCTCTGTAGAACACTATGCTTTGCTGTTGCTGTGTTGGTTTTCTAAAGACACAAACCCTGTTTGTTCCCTGTGTTTTCAGCAAGCAGAGAAGCTGCTGCAGACACTTTCTTGCCCCTTTTCCACAAGTGAAGTATATTTTGTACCAGTTGGTGTATTCCTCTTCTGCAGAGCAAGAGCAAAGGTTTTAGGATCTAAATTGCTTGTTTTCCATGGAAGAGCTCTGTAGAACACAATGCTTTGCTGTTGCTGTGTTGGTTTTCTCAAGACACAAGTCCTGTTGGTTGTCTGTGTTTGCAGCAAGCAGAGAAGCTGCTGCAGACACTTTCTTGCTCCTTTTTCACAAGTGAAGTATATTTTGTACCAGTTGGTGTGTTCCTCGTCTGCAAAGCAAGAGCAAATGTGTTAGGACCTAAATTGCTTGATTTCCATGGAAGAGCTCTGTAGAACACTATGCTTTGCTGTTGCTGTGTTGGTTTTCTCAAGAAACAAACCCTGTTTGTTCTCTGTACTTGCAGCGAGCAGAGAAGCTCTTGAAGACACGTACCTGCTTTCTCCACTACTGACGTATATTTTGTACCAGTTGGTGTATTCCTCGTCTGGAGAGCAGGAGCAAAGGTTTTAGGACCTAAATTGCTTGATTTCCTTGGAAGAGATATGTAGAACACTGTGCTTTGCTGTTACTGTGTTGGTTTTCTCAAGACACAAGCCTTGTTAGTTGTATGTGTTTCCAGCGAGCAGAAAAGCTGCTGCAGACACTTTCTTGCCCCTTTTCCACAACTGAAGTATATTTTGTACCAGTTGGTGTATTCCTCGTCTGCAGAGCAAGAGCAAAGGTTTTAGGATCTAAATTGCTTGTTTTCCATGGAAGAGCTCTGTAGAACACTATGGTTTTCGGTTGCTGTGTTTGTTTTCTCAAGACACAAGCCCTGTTTGTTCCCTGTGTTTTCAGCAAGCAGAGAAGCTGCTGCAGACACTTTCTTGCTCCTTTTCCACTAGTGAAGTATATTTTGTACCAGTTGGTGTATTCCTCGTCTGGAGAGCAGGAGCAAAGGTTTTAGGACCTAAATTGCTTGATTTCCTTGGAAGAGATATGTAGAACACTGTGTTTTCCTGTTGCTGTGTTGGTTTTCTCAAGACACAAACCCTGTTTGTTCCCTGTGTTTTCAGCAAGCAGAGAAGCTGCTGCAGACACTTTCTTGCCCCTTTTACACAAGTGAAGTATATTTTGTACCAGTTGGTGTATTCCTCGTCTGCAGAGCAAGAGCAAAGGTTTTAGGATCTAAATTGCTTGTTTTCCATGGAAGAGCTATGTAGAACACTATGCTTTGATGTTGCTGTGTTGGTTTTCTAAAGACACAAACCCTGTTTGTTCTCTGTGTTTTCAGCAAGCAGAGAAGCTGCTGCAGACACTTTCTTGCTCCTTTTCCACTAGTGAAGTATATTTTGTACCAGTTGGTGTATTCCTCGTCTGGAGAGCAGGAGCAAAGGTTTTAGGACCTAAATTGCTTGATTTCCTTGGAAGAGATATGTAGAACACTGTGCTTTGCTGTTGCTGTGTTGGTTTTCTCAAGACACAAACCCTGTTTGTTCCCTGTGTTTTCAGCAAGCAGAGAAGCTGCTGCAGACACTTTCTTGCCCCTTTTCCACAAGTGAAGTATATTTTGTACCAGTTGGTGTGTTCCTCGTCTGCAGAGACGGATCAAAGGTTTTAGGACTTAAATTGCTTGATTTCATTGGAAGAGCTATTAAGAACACTATGCTTTGCTGTTGCTGTGTTGGTTTTCTAAAGACACAAGTCCTGTTGGTTGTCTGTGTTTGCAGCAAGCAGAGAAGCTGCTGCAGACACTTTCTTGCTCCTTTTTCACAAGTGAAGTATATTTTGTACCAGTTGGTGTATTCCTCGTCTGCAAAGCAAGAGCAAATGTGTTAGGACCTAAATTGCTTGATTTCCATGGAAGAGCTCTGTAGAACACTATGCTTTGCTGTTGCTGTGTTGGTTTTCTCAAGAAACAAACCCTGTTTGTTCTCTGTACTTGCAGCGAGCAGAGAAGCTCTTGAAGACACGTACCTGCTTTCTCCACTACTGACGTATATTTTGTACCAGTTGGTGTATTCCTCGTCTGGAGAGCAGGAGCAAAGGTTTTAGGACCTAAATTGCTTGATTTCCTTGGAAGAGATATGTAGAACACTGTGCTTTGCTGTTACTGTGTTGGTTTTCTCAAGACACAAGCCTTGTTAGTTGTATGTGTTTCCAGCGAGCAGAAAAGCTGCTGCAGACACTTTCTTGCCCCTTTTCCACAAGTGAAGTATATTTTGTACCAGTTGGTGTATTCCTCGTCTGCAGAGCAAGAGCAAAGGTTTTAGGATCTAAATTGCTTGTTTTCCATGGAAGAGCTATGTAGAACACTATGGTTTTCGGTTGCTGTGTTGGTTTTCTCAAGACACAAGCCCTGTTTGTTCCCTGTGTTTTCAGCAAGCAGAGAAGCTGCTGCAGACACTTTCTTGCTCCTTTTCCACTAGTGAAGTATATTTTGTACCAGTTGGTGTATTCCTCGTCTGGAGAGCAGGAGCAAAGGTTTTAGGACCTAAATTGCTTGATTTCCTTGGAAGAGATATGTAGAACACTGTGCTTTGCTGTTGCTGTGTTGGTTTTCTCAAGACACAAACCCTGTTTGTTCCCTGTGTTTTCAGCAAGCAGAGAAGCTGCTGCAGACACTTTCTTGCCCCTTTTACACAAGTGAAGTATATTTTGTACCAGTTGGTGTATTCCTCGTCTGCAGAGCAAGAGCAAAGGTTTTAGGATCTAAATTGCTTGTTTTCCATGGAAGAGCTATGTAGAACACTATGCTTTGCTGTTGCTGTGTTGGTTTTCTAAAGACACAAACCCTGTTTGTTCTCTGTGTTTTCAGCAAGCAGAGAAGCTGCTGCAGACACTTTCTTGCTCCTTTTCCACTAGTGAAGTATATTTTGTACCAGTTGGTGTATTCCTCGTCTGGAGAGCAGGAGCAAAGGTTTTAGGACCTAAATTGCTTGATTTCCTTGGAAGAGATATGTAGAACACTGTGCTTTGCTGTTGCTGTGTTGGTTTTCTCAAGACACAAACCCTGTTTGTTCCCTGTGTTTTCAGCAAGCAGAGAAGCTGCTGCAGACACTTTCTTGCCCCTTTTCCACAAGTGAAGTATATTTTGTACCAGTTGGTGTGTTCCTCGTCTGCAGAGACGGATCAAAGGTTTTAGGACTTAAATTGCTTGATTTCATTGGAAGAGCTATTAAGAACACTATGCTTTGCTGTTGCTGTGTTGGTTTTCTAAAGACACAAGCCCTGTTTGTTCTCTGTACTTGCAGCGAGCAGAGAAGCTCTTGAAGACACGTACCTGCTTTCTCCACTACTGACGTATATTTTGTACCAGTTGGTGTATTCCTCGTCTGGAGAGCAGGAGTAAAGGTTTTAGGACCTAAATTGCTTGATTTCCTTGGAAGAGATATGTAGAACACTGTGCTTTGCTGTTACTGTGTTGGTTTTCTCAAGACACAAGCCTTGTTAGTTGTATGTGTTTCCAGCGAGCAGAAAAGCTGCTGCAGACACTTTCTTGCCCCTTTTCCACAAGTGAAGTATATTTTGTACCAGTTGGTGTATTCCTCGTCTGCAGAGCAAGAGCAAAGGTTTTAGGATCTAAATTGCTTGTTTTCCATGGAAGAGCTATGTAGAACACTATGGTTTTCGGTTGCTGTGTTTGTTTTCTCAAGACACAAGCCCTGTTTGTTCTCTGTGTTTTCAGCAAGCAGAGAAGCTGCTGCAGACACTTTCTTGCTCCTTTTCCACTAGTGAAGTATATTTTGTACCAGTTGGTGTATTCCTCGTCTGGAGAGCAAGAGCAAAGGTTTTAGGACCTAAATTGCTTGATTTCCATGGAAGAGCTCTGTAGAACACTATGCTTTGCTGTTGCTGTGTCGGTTTTCTCAAGAAACAAACCCTGTTTGTTCTCTGTACTTGCAGCGAGCAGAGAAGCTCTTGAAGACACGTACCTGCTTTCTCCACTACTGACGTATATTTTGTACCAGTTGGTGTATTCCTCGTCTGGAGAGCAGGAGCAAAGGTTTTAGGACCTAAATTGCTTGATTTCCTTGGAAGAGATATGTAGAACACTGTGCTTTGCTGTTGCTGTGTTGGTTTTCTCAAGACACAAGCCTTGTTAGTTGTATGTGTTTCCAGCGAGCAGAAAAGCTGCTGCAGACACTTTCTTGCCCCTTTTCCACAAGTGAAGTATATTTTGTACCAGTTGGTGTATTCCTCGTCTGCAGAGCAAGAGCAAAGGTTTTAGGATCTAAATTGCTTGTTTTCCATGGAAGAGCTATGTAGAACACTACGGTTTTCGGTTGCTGTGTTTGTTTTCTCAAGACACAAGCCCTGTTTGTTCTCTGTGTTTTCAGCAAGCAGAGAAGCTGCTGCAGACACTTTCTTGCTCCTTTTCCACTAGTGAAGTATATTTTGTACCAGTTTGTGTATTCTTCGTCTGCAGAGCAAGAGCAAAGGTTTTAGGATCTAAATTGCTTGTTTTCCATGGAAGAGCTATGTAGAACACTATGCTTTGCTGTTGCTGTGTTGGTTTTCTCAAGACACAAGCCCTGTTGGTTGTCTGTGTTTGCAGCAAGCAGAGAAGCTCTTGAAGACACGTACCTGCTTTCTCCACTACTGACGTATATTTTGTACCAGTTGGTGTGTTCCTCGTCTGCAAAGCAAGAGCAAAGGTTTTAGGACTTAAATTGCTTGATTTCCATGGAAGAGCTCTGTAGAACACTATGCTTTGCTGTTATTGTGTTGGTTTTCTCAAGACACAAGTCTTGTTGGTTGTCTGAGTTTCCAGCGAGCAGAAAAGCTGCTGCAGACACTTTCTTGCCCCTTTTCCACAAGTGAAGTATATTTTGTACCAGTTGGTGTATTCCTCGTCTGCAGAGCAAGAGCAAAGGTTTTAGGATCTAAATTGCTTGTTTTCCATGGAAGAGCTCTGTAGAACACTATGCTTTGCTGTTGCTGTGTTGGTTTTCTAAAGACACAAACCCTGTTTGTTCCCTGTGTTTTCAGCAAGCAGAGAAGCTGCTGCAGACACTTTCTTGCCCCTTTTCCACAAGTGAAGTATATTTTGTACCAGTTGGTGTATTCCTCTTCTGCAGAGCAAGAGCAAAGGTTTTAGGATCTAAATTGCTTGTTTTCCATGGAAGAGCTCTGTAGAACACAATGCTTTGCTGTTGCTGTGTTGGTTTTCTCAAGACACAAGTCCTGTTGGTTGTCTGTGTTTGCAGCAAGCAGAGAAGCTGCTGCAGACACTTTCTTGCTCCTTTTTCACAAGTGAAGTATATTTTGTACCAGTTGGTGTGTTCCTCGTCTGCAAAGCAAGAGCAAATGTGTTAGGACCTAAATTGCTTGATTTCCATGGAAGAGCTCTGTAGAACACTATGCTTTGCTGTTGCTGTGTTGGTTTTCTCAAGAAACAAACCCTGTTTGTTCTCTGTACTTGCAGCGAGCAGAGAAGCTCTTGAAGACACGTACCTGCTTTCTCCACTACTGACGTATATTTTGTACCAGTTGGTGTATTCCTCGTCTGGAGAGCAGGAGCAAAGGTTTTAGGACCTAAATTGCTTGATTTCCTTGGAAGAGATATGTAGAACACTGTGCTTTGCTGTTACTGTGTTGGTTTTCTCAAGACACAAGCCTTGTTAGTTGTATGTGTTTCCAGCGAGCAGAAAAGCTGCTGCAGACACTTTCTTGCCCCTTTTCCACAACTGAAGTATATTTTGTACCAGTTGGTGTATTCCTCGTCTGCAGAGCAAGAGCAAAGGTTTTAGGATCTAAATTGCTTGTTTTCCATGGAAGAGCTCTGTAGAACACTATGGTTTTCGGTTGCTGTGTTTGTTTTCTCAAGACACAAGCCCTGTTTGTTCCCTGTGTTTTCAGCAAGCAGAGAAGCTGCTGCAGACACTTTCTTGCTCCTTTTCCACTAGTGAAGTATATTTTGTACCAGTTGGTGTATTCCTCGTCTGGAGAGCAGGAGCAAAGGTTTTAGGACCTAAATTGCTTGATTTCCTTGGAAGAGATATGTAGAACACTGTGTTTTCCTGTTGCTGTGTTGGTTTTCTCAAGACACAAACCCTGTTTGTTCCCTGTGTTTTCAGCAAGCAGAGAAGCTGCTGCAGACACTTTCTTGCCCCTTTTCCACAAGTGAAGTATATTTTGTACCAGTTGGTGTGTTCCTCGTCTGCAGAGACGGATCAAAGGTTTTAGGACTTAAATTGCTTGATTTCATTGGAAGAGCTATTAAGAACACTATGCTTTGCTGTTGCTGTGTTGGTTTTCTAAAGACACAAGCCCTGTTTGTTCTCTGTACTTGCAGCGAGCAGAGAAGCTCTTGAAGACACGTACCTGCTTTCTCCACTACTGACGTATATTTTGTACCAGTTGGTGTATTCCTCGTCTGGAGAGCAGGAGCAAAGGTTTTAGGACCTAAATTGCTTGATTTCCTTGGAAGAGATATGTAGAACACTGTGCTTTGCTGTTACTGTGTTGGTTTTCTCAAGACACAAGCCTTGTTAGTTGTATGTGTTTCCAGCGAGCAGAAAAGCTGCTGCAGACACTTTCTTGCCCCTTTTCCACAAGTGAAGTATATTTTGTACCAGTTGGTGTATTCCTCGTCTGCAGAGCAAGAGCAAAGGTTTTAGGACCTAAATTGCTTGATTTCCATGGAAGAGCTCTGTAGAACACTATGCTTTGCTGTTGCTGTGTCGGTTTTCTCAAGAAACAAACCCTGTTTGTTCTCTGTACTTGCAGCGAGCAGAGAAGCTCTTGAAGACTTTCTTGCCCCTTTCCACAAGTGAAGTATATTTTGTACCAGTTGGTGTATTCCTCGTCTGCAGAGCAAGAGCAAAGGTTTTAGGATCTAAATTGCTTGTTTTCCATGGAAGAGCTATGTAGAACACTATGCTTTGCTGTTGCTGTGTTGGTTTTCTCAAGACACAAGTCCTGTTGGTTGTCTGTGTTTGCAGCAAGCAGAGAAGCTGCTGCAGACACTTTCTTGCCCCTTTTTCACAAGTGAAGTATATTTTGTACCAGTTGGTGTGTTCCTCGTCTGCAAAGCAAGAGCAAATGTGTTAGGACCTAAATTGCTTGATTTCCATGGAAGAGCTCTGTAGAACACTATGCTTTGCTGTTGCTGTGTTGGTTTTCTCAAGAAACAAACCCTGTTTGTTCTCTGTACTTGCAGCGAGCAGAGAAGCTCTTGAAGACACGTACCTGCTTTCTCCACTACTGACGTATATTTTGTACCAGTTGGTGTATTCCTCGTCTGGAGAGCAGGAGCAAAGGTTTTAGGACCTAAATTGCTTGATTTCCTTGGAAGAGATATGTAGAACACTGTGCTTTGCTGTTACTGTGTTGGTTTTCTCAAGACACAAGCCTTGTTAGTTGTATGTGTTTCCAGCGAGCAGAAAAGCTGCTGCAGACACTTTCTTGCCCCTTTTCCACAAGTGAAGTATATTTTGTACCAGTTGGTGTATTCCTCGTCTGCAGAGCAAGAGCAAAGGTTTTAGGATCTAAATTGCTTGTTTTCCATGGAAGAGCTCTGTAGAACACTATGCTTTGCTGTTGCTGTGTTGGTTTTCTCAAGACACAAGCCCTGTTGGTTGTCTGTGTTTGCAGCAAGCAGAGAAGCTGCTGCAGACACTTTCTTGCCCCTTTTTCACAAGTGAAGTATATTTTGTACCAGTTGGTGTGTTCCTCGTCTGCAGAGACGGATCAAAGGTTTTAGGACCTAAATTGCTTGATTTCATTGGAAGAGCTATTAAGAACACTATGCTTTGCTGTTGCTGTGTTGGTTTTCTAAACACAGAAGCCCTGTTTGTTCCCTGTGTTTTCAGCAAGCACAGAAGCTCTTGAAGACACGTACCTGCTTTCTCCACTACTGACGTATATTTTGTACCAGTTGGTGTGTTCCTCGTCTGCAAAGCAAGAGCAAAGGTTTTAGGACTTAAATTGCTTGATTTCCATGGAAGAGCTCTGTAGAACACTATGCTTTGCTGTTCCTGTGTTGGTTTTCTCAAGACACAAGTCTTGTTGGTTGTCTGAGTTTCCAGCGAGCAGAAAAGCTGCTGCAGACACTTTCTTGCTCCTTTTCCACAAGTGAAGTATATTTTGTACCAGTTGGTGTATTCCTCTTCTGCAGAGCAAGAGCAAAGGTTTTAGGATCTAAATTGCTTGTTTTCCATGGAAGAGCTCTGTAGAACACTATGCTTTGCTGTTGCTGTGTTGGTTTTCTAAAGACACAAACCCTGTTTGTTCCCTGTGTTTTCAGCAAGCAGAGAAGCTGCTGCAGACACTTTCTTGCCCCTTTTCCACAAGTGAAGTATATTTTGTACCAGTTGGTGTATTCCTTGTCTGCAGAGCAAGAGCAAAGGTTTTAGGATCTAAATTGCTTGTTTTCCATGGAAGAGCTCTGTAGAACACTATGCTTTGCTGTTGCTGTGTTGGTTTTCTCAAGACACAAGTCCTGTTGGTTGTCTGTGTTTGCAGCAAGCAGAGAAGCTGCTGCAGACACTTTCTTGCCCCTTTTCCACAACTGAAGTATATTTTGTACCAGTTGGTGTATTCCTCGTCTGCAGAGCAAGAGCAAAGGTGTTAGGACCTAAATTGCTTGATTTACATGGAAGAGCTCTGTAGAACACTATGCTTTGCTGTTGCTGTGTCGGTTTTCTCAAGAAACAAAACCTGTTTGTTCTCTGTACTTGCAGCGAGCAGAGAAGCTCTTGAAGACACGTACCTGCTTTCTCCACTACTGACGTATATTTTGTACCAGTTGGTGTATTCCTCGTCTGCAGAGCAGGAGCAAAGGTTTTAGGACCTAAATTGCTTGATTTCCTTGGAAGAGATATGTAGAACACTGTGCTTTGCTGTTGCTGTGTTGGTTTTCTCAAGACACAAGCCTTGTTAGTTGTATGTGTTTCCAGCGAGCAGAAAAGCTGCTGCAGACACTTTCTTGCCCCTTTTCCACAAGTGAAGTATATTTTGTACCAGTTGGTGTATTCCTCGTCTGCAGAGCAAGAGCAAAGGTTTTAGGATCTAAATTGCTTGTTTTCCATGGAAGAGCTATGTAGAACACTATGGTTTTCGGTTGCTGTGTTTGTTTTCTCAAGACACAAGCCCTGTTTGTTCTCTGTGTTTTCAGCAAGCAGAGAAGCTGCTGCAGACACTTTCTTGCTCCTTTTCCACTAGTGAAGTATATTTTGTACCAGTTGGTGTATTCCTCGTCTGCAGAGCAAGAGCAAAGGTTTTAGGATCTAAATTGCTTGTTTTCCATGGAAGAGCTATGTAGAACACTATGCTTTGCTGTTGCTGTGTTGGTTTTCTCAAGACACAAGTCCTGTTGGTTGTCTTTGTTTGCAGCAAGCAGAGAAGCTGCTGCAGACACTTTCTTGCCCCTTTTTCACAAGTGAAGTATATTTTGTACCAGTTGGTGTGTTCCTCGTCTGCAGAGCAAGAGCAAAGGTTTTAGGACCTAAATTGCTTGATTTCCATGGAAGAGCTATGTAGAACACTATGCTTTGCTGTTTACTGTGTTGGTTTTCTCAAGACACAAGTCCTGTTGGTTGTCTGAGTTTCCAGCGAGCAGAAAAGCTGCTGCAGACACTTTCTTGCCCCTTTTCCACAAGTGAAGTATATTTTGTACCAGTTGGTGTATTCCTCGTCTGCAGAGCAAGAGCAAAGGTTTTAGGATCTAAATTGCTTGTTTTCCATGGAAGAGCTATGTAGAACACTATGCTTTGCTGTTGCTGTGTTGGTTTTCTCAAGACACAAGTCCTGTTGGTTGTCTGTGTTTGCAGCAAGCAGAGAAGCTGCTGCAGACACTTTCTTGCCCCTTTTTCACAAGTGAAGTATATTTTGTACCAGTTGGTGTATTCCTCGTCTGCAGAGCAAGAGCAAAGGTGTTAGGACCTAAATTGCTTGATTTCCATGGAAGAGCTCTGTAGAACACTATGCTTTGCTGTTGCTGTGTCGGTTTTCTCAAGAAACAAACCCTGTTTGTTCTCTGTACTTGCAGCGAGCAGAGAAGCTCTTGAAGACACGTACCTGCTTTCTCCACTACTGACGTGTATTTTGTACCAGTTGGTGTATTCCTCGTCTGCAGAGCAGGAGCAAAGGTTTTAGGACCTAAATTGCTTGATTTCCTTGGAAGAGATATGTAGAACACTGTGCTTTGCTGTTGCTGTGTTGGTTTTCTCAAGACACAAGCCTTGTTAGTTGTATGTGTTTCCAGCGAGCAGAAAAGCTGCTGCAGACACTTTCTTGCCCCTTTTCCACAAGTGAAGTATATTTTGTACCAGTTGGTGTATTCCTCGTCTGCAGAGCAAGAGCAAAGGTTTTAGGATCTAAATTGCTTGTTTTCCATGGAAGAGCTATGTAGAACACTATGGTTTTCGGTTGCTGTGTTTGTTTTCTCAAGACACAAGCCCCTGTTTGTTCTCTGTGTTTTCAGCAAGCAGAGAAGCTGCTGCAGACACTTTCTTGCTCCTTTTCCACTAGTGAAGTATATTTTGTACCAGTTTGTGTATTCCTCGTCTGCAGAGCAAGAGCAAGGTTTTAGGATCTAAATTGCTTGTTTTCCATGGAAGAGGAATGTAGAACACTATGCTTTGCTGTTGCTGTGTTGGTTTTCTCAAGACACAAGTCCTGTTGGTTGTCTTTGTTTGCAGCAAGCAGAGAAGCTGCTGCAGACACTTTCTTGCCCCTTTTTCACAAGTGAAGTATATTTTGTACCAGTTGGTGTGTTCCTCGTCTGCAGAGCAAGAGCAAAGGTTTTAGGACCTAAATTGCTTGATTTCCATGGAAGAGCTATGTAGAACACTATGCTTTGCTGTTACTGTGTTGGTTTTCTCAAGACACAAGTCCTGTTGGTTGTCTGAGTTTCCAGCGAGCAGAAAAGCTGCTGCAGACACTTTCTTGCCCCTTTTCCACAAGTGAAGTATATTTTGTACCAGTTGGTGTATTCCTCGTCTGCAGAGCAAGAGCAAAGGTTTTAGGATCTAAATTGCTTGTTTTCCATGGAAGAGCTATGTAGAACACTATGCTTTGCTGTTGCTGTGTTGGTTTTCTCAAGACACAAGTCCTGTTGGTTGTCTGTGTTTGCAGCAAGCAGAGAAGCTGCTGCAGACACTTTCTTGCCCCTTTTTCACAAGTGAAGTATATTTTGTACCAGTTGGTGTGTTCCTCGTCTGCAAAGCAAGAGCAAATGTGTTAGGACCTAAATTGCTTGATTTCCATGGAAGAGCTCTGTAGAACACTATGCTTTGCTGTTGCTGTGTTGGTTTTCTCAAGAAACAAACCCTGTTTGTTCTCTGTACTTGCAGCGAGCAGAGAAGCTCTTGAAGACACGTACCTGCTTTCTCCACTACTGACGTATATTTTGTACCAGTTGGTGTATTCCTCGTCTGGAGAGCAGGAGCAAAGGTTTTAGGACCTAAATTGCTTGATTTCCTTGGAAGAGATATGTAGAACACTGTGCTTTGCTGTTACTGTGTTGGTTTTCTCAAGACACAAGCCTTGTTAGTTGTATGTGTTTCCAGCGAGCAGAAAAGCTGCTGCAGACACTTTCTTGCCCCTTTTCCACAAGTGAAGTATATTTTGTACCAGTTGGTGTATTCCTCGTCTGCAGAGCAAGAGCAAAGGTTTTAGGATCTAAATTGCTTGTTTTCCATGGAAGAGCTCTGTAGAACACTATGCTTTGCTGTTGCTGTGTTGGTTTTCTCAAGACACAAGCCCTGTTGGTTGTCTGTGTTTGCAGCAAGCAGAGAAGCTGCTGCAGACACTTTCTTGCCCCTTTTTCACAAGTGAAGTATATTTTGTACCAGTTGGTGTGTTCCTCGTCTGCAGAGACGGATCAAAGGTTTTAGGACCTAAATTGCTTGATTTCATTGGAAGAGCTATTAAGAACACTATGCTTTGCTGTTGCTGTGTTGGTTTTCTAAACACAGAAGCCCTGTTTGTTCCCTGTGTTTTCAGCAAGCACAGAAGCTCTTGAAGACACGTACCTGCTTTCTCCACTACTGACGTATATTTTGTACCAGTTGGTGTGTTCCTCGTCTGCAAAGCAAGAGCAAAGGTTTTAGGACTTAAATTGCTTGATTTCCATGGAAGAGCTCTGTAGAACACTATGCTTTGCTGTTCCTGTGTTGGTTTTCTCAAGACACAAGTCTTGTTGGTTGTCTGAGTTTCCAGCGAGCAGAAAAGCTGCTGCAGACACTTTCTTGCTCCTTTTCCACAAGTGAAGTATATTTTGTACCAGTTGGTGTATTCCTCTTCTGCAGAGCAAGAGCAAAGGTTTTAGGATCTAAATTGCTTGTTTTCCATGGAAGAGCTATGTAGAACACTATGCTTTGCTGTTGCTGTGTTGGTTTTCTAAAGACACAACCCTGTTTGTTCCCTGTGTTTTCAGCAAGCAGAGAAGCTGCTGCAGACACTTTCTTGCCCCTTTTCCACAAGTGAAGTATATTTTGTACCAGTTGGTTGTATTCCTCTTCTGCAGAGCAAGAGCAAAGGTTTTAGGATCTAAATTGCTTGTTTTCCATGGAAGAGCTATGTAGAACACTATGCTTTGCTGTTGCTGTGTTGGTTTTCTCAAGACACAAGTCCTGTTGGTTGTCTGTGTTTGCAGCAAGCAGAGAAGCTGCTGCAGACACTTTCTTGCCCCTTTTCCACAAGTGAAGTATATTTTGTACCAGTTGGTGTATTCCTCGTCTGCAGAGCAAGAGCAAAGGTGTTAGGACCTAAATTGCTTGATTTCCATGGAAGAGCTCTGTAGAACACTATGCTTTGCTGTTGCTGTGTCGGTTTTCTCAAGAACAAAACCTGTTTGTTCTCTGTACTTGCAGCGAGCAGAGAAGCTCTTGAAGACACGTACCTGCTTTCTCCACTACTGACGTATATTTTGTACCAGTTGGTGTATTCCTCGTCTGCAGAGCAGGAGCAAAGGTTTTAGGACCTAAATTGCTTGATTTCCTTGGAAGAGATATGTAGAACACTGTGCTTTGCTGTTGCTGTGTTGGTTTTCTCAAGACACAAGCCTTGTTAGTTGTATGTGTTTCCAGCGAGCAGAAAAGCTGCTGCAGACACTTTCTTGCCCCTTTTCCACTAGTGAAGTATATTTTGTACCAGTTGGTGTATTCCTCGTCTCCAGAGCAAGAGCAAAGGTTTTAGGATCTAAATTGCTTGTTTTCCATGGAAGAGCTATGTAGAACACTATGGTTTTCGGTTGCTGTGTTTGTTTTCTCAAGACACAAGCCCTGTTTGTTCTCTGTGTTTTCAGCAAGCAGAGAAGCTGCTGCAGACACTTTCTTGCTCCTTTTCCACTAGTGAAGTATATTTTGTACCAGTTTGTGTATTCCTCGTCTGCAGAGCAAGAGCAAAGGTTTTAGGATCTAAATTGCTTGTTTTCCATGGAAGAGGAATGTAGAACACTATGCTTTGCTGTTGCTGTGTTGGTTTTCTCAAGACACAAGTCCTGTTGGTTGTCTTTGTTTGCAGCAAGCAGAGAAGCTGCTGCAGACACTTTCTTGCCCCTTTTTCACAAGTGAAGTATATTTTGTACCAGTTGGTGTGTTCCTCGTCTGCAGAGCAAGAGCAAAGGTTTTAGGACCTAAATTGCTTGATTTCCATGGAAGAGCTATGTAGAACACTATGCTTTGCTGTTACTGTGTTGGTTTTCTCAAGACACAAGTCCTGTTGGTTGTCTGAGTTTCCAGCGAGCAGAAAAGCTGCTGCAGACACTTTCTTGCCCCTTTTCCACAAGTGAAGTATATTTTGTACCAGTTGGTGTATTCCTCGTCTGCAGAGCAAGAGCAAAGGTTTTAGGATCTAAATTGCTTGTTTTCCATGGAAGAGCTATGTAGAACACTATGCTTTGCTGTTGCTGTGTTGGTTTTCTCAAGACACAAGTCCTGTTGGTTGTCTGTGTTTGCAGCAAGCAGAGAAGCTGCTGCAGACACTTTCTTGCCCCTTTTTCACAAGTGAAGTATATTTTGTACCAGGTTGGTGTGTTCCTCGTCTGCAAAGCAAGAGCAAATGTGTTAGGACCTAAATTGCTTGATTTCCATGGAAGAGCTCTGTAGAACACTATGCTTTGCTGTTGCTGTGTTGGTTTTCTCAAGAAACAAACCCTGTTTGTTCTCTGTACTTGCAGCGAGCAGAGAAGCTCTTGAAGACACGTACCTGCTTTCTCCACTACTGACGTATATTTTGTACCAGTTGGTGTATTCCTCGTCTGGAGAGCAGGAGCAAAGGTTTTAGGACCTAAATTGCTTGATTTCCTTGGAAGAGCTATGTAGAACACTATGCTTTGCTGTTGCTGTGTTGTTTTCTCAAGACACAAACCCTGTTTGTTCCCTGTGTTTTCAGCGAGCAGAAAAGCTGCTGCAGACACTTTCTTGCTCCTTTTCCACTAGTGAAGTATATTTTGTACCAGTTGGTGTATTCCTCGTCTGCAGAGCAAGAGCAAAGGTTTTAGGATCTAAATTGCTTGTTTTCCATGGAAGAGCTCTGTAGAACACTATGCTTTGCTGTTGCTGTGTTGGTTTTCTCAAGACACAAGTCCTGTTGGTTGTCTGTGTTTGCAGCAAGCAGAGAAGCTGCTGCAGACACTTTCTTGCCCCTTTTTCACAAGTGAAGTATATTTTGTACCAGTTGGTGTGTTCCTCGTCTGCAGAGACGGATCAAAGGTGTTAGGACCTAAATTGCTTGATTTCATTGGAAGAGCTATTAAGAACACTATGCTTTGCTGTTGCTGTGTTGGTTTTCTAAACACAGAAGCCCTGTTTGTTCCCTGTGTTTTCAGCAAGCACAGAAGCTCTTGAAGACACGTACCTGCTTTCTCCACTACTGACGTATATTTTGTACCAGTTGGTGTGTTCCTCGTCTGCAAAGCAAGAGCAAAGGTTTTAGGACTTAAATTGCTTGATTTCCATGGAAGAGCTCTGTAGAACACTATGCTTTGCTGTTCCTGTGTTGGTTTTCTCAAGACACAAGTCTTGTTGGTTGTCTGAGATTCCAGCGAGCAGAAAAGCTGCTGCAGACACTTTCTTGCTCCTTTTCCACAAGTGAAGTATATTTTGTACCAGTTGGTGTATTCCTCTTCTGCAGAGCAAGAGCAAAGGTTTTAGGATCTAAATTGCTTGTTTTCCATGGAAGAGCTATGTAGAACACTATGCTTTGCTGTTGCTGTGTTGGTTTTCTAAAGACACAAACCCTGTTTGTTCCCTGTGTTTTCAGCAAGCAGAGAAGCTGCTGCAGACACTTTCTTGCCCCTTTTCCACAAGTGAAGTATATTTTGTACCAGTTGGTGTATTCCTCTTCTGCAGAGCAAGAGCAAAGGTTTTAGGATCTAAATTGCTTGTTTTCCATGGAAGAGCTCTGTAGAACACTATGCTTTGCTGTTGCTGTGTTGGTTTTCTCAAGACACAAGTCCTGTTGGTTGTCTGTGTTTGCAGCAAGCAGAGAAGCTGCTGCAGACACTTTCTTGCCCCTTTTCCACAAGTGAAGTATATTTTGTACCAGTTGGTGTATTCCTCGTCTGCAGAGCAAGAGCAAAGGTGTTAGGACCTAAATTGCTTGATTTCCATGGAAGAGCTCTGTAGAACACTATGCTTTGCTGTTGCTGTGTCGGTTTTCTCAAGAAACAAACCCTGTTTGTTCTCTGTACTTGCAGCGAGCAGAGAAGCTCTTGAAGACACGTACCTGCTTTCTCCACTACTGACGTATATTTTGTACCAGTTGGTGTATTCCTCGTCTGCAGAGCAGGAGCAAAGGTTTTAGGACCTAAATTGCTTGATTTCCTTGGAAGAGATATGTAGAACACTGTGCTTTGCTGTTGCTGTGTTGGTTTTCTCAAGACACAAGCCTTGTTAGTTGTATGTGTTTCCAGCGAGCAGAAAAGCTGCTGCAGACACTTTCTTGCCCCTTTTCCACAAGTGAAGTATATTTTGTACCAGTTGGTGTATTCCTCGTCTGCAGAGCAAGAGCAAAGGTTTTAGGATCTAAATTGCTTGTTTTCCATGGAAGAGCTATGTAGAACACTATGGTTTTCGGTTGCTGTGTTTGTTTTCTCAAGACACAAGCCCTGTTTGTTCTCTGTGTTTTCAGCAAGCAGAGAAGCTGCTGCAGACACTTTCTTGCTCCTTTTCCACTAGTGAAGTATATTTTGTACCAGTTGGTGTATTCCTCGTCTGCAGAGCAAGAGCAAAGGTTTTAGGATCTAAATTGCTTGTTTTCCATGGAAGAGGAATGTAGAACACTATGCTTTGCTGTTGCTGTGTTGGTTTTCTCAAGACACAAGTCCTGTTGGTTGTCTTTGTTTGCAGCAAGCAGAGAAGCTGCTGCAGACACTTTCTTGCCCCTTTTTCACAAGTGAAGTATATTTTGTACCAGTTGGTGTGTTCCTCGTCTGCAGAGCAAGAGCAAAGGTTTTAGGACCTAAATTGCTTGATTTCCATGGAAGAGCTATGTAGAACACTATGCTTTGCTGTTACTGTGTTGGTTTTCTCAAGACACAAGTCCTGTTGGTTGTCTGAGTTTCCAGCGAGCAGAAAAGCTGCTGCAGACACTTTCTTGCCCCTTTTCCACAAGTGAAGTATATTTTGTACCAGTTGGTGTATTCCTCGTCTGCAGAGCAAGAGCAAAGGTTTTAGGATCTAAATTGCTTGTTTTCCATGGAAGAGCTATGTAGAACACTATGCTTTGCTGTTGCTGTGTTGGTTTTCTCAAGACACAAGTCCTGTTGGTTGTCTGTGTTTGCAGCAAGCAGAGAAGCTGCTGCAGACACTTTCTTGCCCCTTTTTCACAAGTGAAGTATATTTTGTACCAGTTGGTGTGTTCCTCGTCTGCAAAGCAAGAGCAAATGTGTTAGGACCTAAATTGCTTGATTTCCATGGAAGAGCTCTGTAGAACACTATGCTTTGCTGTTGCTGTGTTGGTTTTCTCAAGAAACAAACCCTGTTTGTTCTCTGTACTTGCAGCGAGCAGAGAAGCTCTTGAAGACACGTACCTGCTTTCTCCACTACTGACGTATATTTTGTACCAGTTGGTGTATTCCTCGTCTGGAGAGCAGGAGCAAAGGTTTTAGGACCTAAATTGCTTGATTTCCTTGGAAGAGATATGTAGAACACTGTGCTTTGCTGTTACTGTGTTGGTTTTCTCAAGACACAAGCCTTGTTAGTTGTATGTGTTTCCAGCGAGCAGAAAAGCTGCTGCAGACACTTTCTTGCCCCTTTTCCACAAGTGAAGTATATTTTGTACCAGTTGGTGTATTCCTCGTCTGCAGAGCAAGAGCAAAGGTTTTAGGATCTAAATTGCTTGTTTTCCATGGAAGAGCTCTGTAGAACACTATGCTTTGCTGTTGCTGTGTTGGTTTTCTCAAGACACAAGCCCTGTTGGTTGTCTGTGTTTGCAGCAAGCAGAGAAGCTGCTGCAGACACTTTCTTGCCCCTTTTTCACAAGTGAAGTATATTTTGTACCAGTTGGTGTGTTCCTCGTCTGCAGAGACGGATCAAAGGTTTTAGGACCTAAATTGCTTGATTTCATTGGAAGAGCTATTAAGAACACTATGCTTTGCTGTTGCTGTGTTGGTTTTCTAAACACAGAAGCCCTGTTTGTTCCCTGTGTTTTCAGCAAGCACAGAAGCTCTTGAAGACACGTACCTGCTTTCTCCACTACTGACGTATATTTTGTACCAGTTGGTGTGTTCCTCGTCTGCAAAGCAAGAGCAAAGGTTTTAGGACTTAAATTGCTTGATTTCCATGGAAGAGCTCTGTAGAACACTATGCTTTGCTGTTCCTGTGTTGGTTTTCTCAAGACACAAGTCTTGTTGGTTGTCTGAGTTTCCAGCGAGCAGAAAAGCTGCTGCAGACACTTTCTTGCTCCTTTTCCACAAGTGAAGTATATTTTGTACCAGTTGGTGTATTCCTCTTCTGCAGAGCAAGAGCAAAGGTTTTAGGATCTAAATTGCTTGTTTTCCATGGAAGAGCTCTGTAGAACACTATGCTTTGCTGTTGCTGTGTTGGTTTTCTAAAGACACAAACCCTGTTTGTTCCCTGTGTTTTCAGCAAGCAGAGAAGCTGCTGCAGACACTTTCTTGCCCCTTTTCCACAAGTGAAGTATATTTTGTACCAGTTGGTGTATTCCTCTTCTGCAGAGCAAGAGCAAAGGTTTTAGGATCTAAATTGCTTGTTTTCCATGGAAGAGCTCTGTAGAACACTATGCTTTGCTGTTGCTGTGTTGGTTTTCTCAAGACACAAGTCCTGTTGGTTGTCTGTGTTTGCAGCAAGCAGAGAAGCTGCTGCAGACACTTTCTTGCCCCTTTTCCACAACTGAAGTATATTTTGTACTAGTTGGTGTATTCCTCGTCTGCAGAGCAAGAGCAAAGGTGTTAGGACCTAAATTGCTTGATTTCCATGGAAGAGCTCTGTAGAACACTATGCTTTGCTGTTGCTGTGTCGGTTTTCTCAAGAAACAAAACCTGTTTGTTCTCTGTACTTGCAGCGAGCAGAGAAGCTCTTGAAGACACGTACCTGCTTTCTCCACTACTGACGTATATTTTGTACCAGTTGGTGTATTCCTCGTCTGCAGAGCAGGAGCAAAGGTTTTAGGACCTAAATTGCTTGATTTCCTTGGAAGAGATATGTAGAACACTGTGCTTTGCTGTTGCTGTGTTGGTTTTCTCAAGACACAAGCCTTGTTAGTTGTATGTGTTTCCAGCGAGCAGAAAAGCTGCTGCAGACACTTTCTTGCCCCTTTTCCACAAGTGAAGTATATTTTGTACCAGTTGGTGTATTCCTCGTCTGCAGAGCAAGAGCAAAGGTTTTAGGATCTAAATTGCTTGTTTTCCATGGAAGAGCTCTGTAGAACACTATGGTTTTCGGTTGCTGTGTTTGTTTTCTCAAGACACAAGCCCTGTTTGTTCTCTGTGTTTTCAGCAAGCAGAGAAGCTGCTGCAGACACTTTCTTGCTCCTTTTCCACTAGTGAAGTATATTTTGTACCAGTTGGTGTATTCCTCGTCTGCAGAGCAAGAGCAAAGGTTTTAGGATCTAAATTGCTTGTTTTCCATGGAAGAGCTCTGTAGAACACTATGCTTTGCTGTTGCTGTGTTGGTTTTCTCAAGACACAAGTCCTGTTGGTTGTCTTTGTTTGCAGCAAGCAGAGAAGCTGCTGCAGACACTTTCTTGCCCCTTTTTCACAAGTGAAGTATATTTTGTACCAGTTGGTGTGTTCCTCGTCTGCAGAGCAAGAGCAAAGGTTTTAGGACCTAAATTGCTTGATTTCCATGGAAGAGCTATGTAGAACACTATGCTTTGCTGTTACTGTGTTGGTTTTCTCAAGACACAAGTCCTGTTGGTTGTCTGAGTTTCCAGCGAGCAGAAAAGCTGCTGCAGACACTTTCTTGCCCCTTTTCCACAAGTGAAGTATATTTTGTACCAGTTGGTGTATTCCTCGTCTGCAGAGCAAGAGCAAAGGTTTTAGGATCTAAATTGCTTGTTTTCCATGGAAGAGCTATGTAGAACACTATGCTTTGCTGTTGCTGTGTTGGTTTTCTCAAGACACAAGTCCTGTTGGTTGTCTGTGTTTGCAGCAAGCAGAGAAGCTGCTGCAGACACTTTCTTGCCCCTTTTTCACAAGTGAAGTATATTTTGTACCAGTTGGTGTGTTCCTCGTCTGCAAAGCAAGAGCAAATGTGTTAGGACCTAAATTGCTTGATTTCCATGGAAGAGCTCTGTAGAACACTATGCTTTGCTGTTGCTGTGTTGGTTTTCTCAAGAAACAAACCCTGTTTGTTCTCTGTACTTGCAGCGAGCAGAGAAGCTCTTGAAGACACGTACCTGCTTTCTCCACTACTGACGTATATTTTGTACCAGTTGGTGTATTCCTCGTCTGGAGAGCAGGAGCAAAGGTTTTAGGACCTAAATTGCTTGATTTCCTTGGAAGAGATATGTAGAACACGGTGCTTTGCTGTTACTGTGTTGGTTTTCTCAAGACACAAGCCTTGTTAGTTGTATGTGTTTCCAGCGAGCAGAAAAGCTGCTGCAGACACTTTCTTGCCCCTTTTCCACAAGTGAAGTATATTTTGTACCAGTTGGTGTATTCCTCGTCTGCAGAGCAAGAGCAAAGGTTTTAGGATCTAAATTGCTTGTTTTCCATGGAAGAGCTCTGTAGAACACTATGCTTTGCTGTTGCTGTGTTGGTTTTCTCAAGACACAAGCCCTGTTTGTTCTCTGTGTTTTCAGCAAGCAGAGAAGCTGCTGCAGACACTTTCTTGCCCCTTTTCCACAAGTGAAGTATATTTTGTACCAGTTGGTGTATTCCTCGTCTGCAGAGCAAGAGCAAAGGTGTTAGGACCTAAATTGCTTGATTTCCATGGAAGAGCTCTGTAGAACACTATGCTTTGCTGTTGCTGTGTCGGTTTTCTCAAGAAACAAACCCTTTTTGTTCTCTGTACTTGCAGCGAGCAGAGAAGCTCTTGAAGACACGTACCTGCTTTCTCCACTACTGACGTATATTTTGTACCAGTTGGTGTATTCCTCGTCTGCAGAGCAGGAGCAAAGGTTTTAGGACCTAAATTGCTTGATTTCCTTGGAAGAGATATGTAGAACACTGTGCTTTGCTGTTGCTGTGTTGGTTTTCTCAAGACACAAGCCTTGTTAGTTGTATGTGTTTCCAGAGAGCAGAGAAGCTGCTGCAGACACTTTCTTGCCCCTTTTCCACAAGTGAAGTATATTTTGTACCAGTTGGTGTATTCCTCGTCTGCAGAGCAAGAGCAAAGGTTTTAGGATCTAAATTGCTTGTTTTCCATGGAAGAGCTATGTAGAACACTATGGTTTTCGGTTGCTGTGTTTGTTTTCTCAAGACACAAGCCCTGTTTGTTCTCTGTGTTTTCAGCAAGCAGAGAAGCTGCTGCAGACACTTTCTTGCTCCTTTTCCACTAGTGAAGTATATTTTGTACCAGTTTGTGTATTCCTCGTCTGCAGAGCAAGAGCAAAGGTTTTAGGATCTAAATTGCTTGTTTTCCATGGAAGAGCTATGTAGAACACTGTGCTTTGCTGTTGCTGTGTTGGTTTTCTCAAGACACAAGTCCTGTTGGTTGTCTGTGTTTGCAGCAAGCAGAGAAGCTGCTGCAGACACTTTCTTGCCCCTTTTCCACAAGTGAAGTATATTTTGTACCAGTTGGTGTATTCCTCGTCTGCAGAGCAAGAGCAAAGGTGTTAGGACCTAAATTGCTTGATTTCCATGGAAGAGCTCTGTAGAACACTATGCTTTGCTGTTGCTGTGTCGGTTTTCTCAAGAAACAAACCCTGTTTGTTCTCTGTACTTGCAGCGAGCAGAGAAGCTCTTGAAGACACGTACCTGCTTTCTCCACTACTGACGTATATTTTGTACCAGTTGGTGTATTCCTCGTCTGGAGAGCAGGAGCAAAGGTTTTAGGACCTAAATTGCTTGATTTCCTTGGAAGAGATATGTAGAACACTGTGCTTTGCTGTTGCTGTGTTGGTTTTCTCAAGACACAAACCCTGTTTGTTCCCTGTGTTTTCAGCAAGCAGAAAAGCTGCTGCAGACACTTTCTTGCTCCTTTTCCACTAGTGAAGTATATTTTGTACCAGTTGGTGTATTCCTCGTCTGCAGAGCAAGAGCAAAGGTTTTAGGATCTAAATTGCTTGTTTTCCATGGAAGAGCTATGTAGAACACTATGCTTTGCTGTTGCTGTGTTGGTTTTCTCAAGACACAAGTCCTGTTGGTTGTCTGTGTTTGCAGCAAGCAGAGAAGCTGCTGCAGACACTTTCTTGCCCCTTTTCCACAAGTGAAGTATATTTTGTACCAGTTGGTGTGTTCCTCGTCTGCAGAGACGGATCAAAGGTGTTAGGACCTAAATTGCTTGATTTCATTGGAAGAGCTATTAAGAACACTATGCTTTGCTGTTGCTGTGTTGGTTTTCTAAACACAGAAGCCCTGTTTGTTCCCTGTGTTTTCAGCAAGCACAGAAGCTCTTGAAGACACGTACCTGCTTTCTCCACTACTGACGTATATTTTGTACCAGTTGGTGTGTTCCTCGTCTGCAAAGCAAGAGCAAAGGTTTTAGGACTTAAATTGCTTGATTTCCATGGAAGAGCTCTGTAGAACACTATGCTTTGCTGTTCCTGTGTTGGTTTTCTCAAGACACAAGTCTTGTTGGTTGTCTGAGATTCCAGCGAGCAGAGAAGCTGCTGCAGACACTTTCTTGCTCCTTTTCCACAAGTGAAGTATATTTTGTACCAGTTGGTGTATTCCTCTTCTGCAGAGCAAGAGCAAAGGTTTTAGGATCTAAATTGCTTGTTTTCCATGGAAGAGCTATGTAGAACACTATGCTTTGCTGTTGCTGTGTTGGTTTTCTAAAGACACAAACCCTGTTTGTTCCCTGTGTTTTCAGCAAGCAGAGAAGCTGCTGCAGACACTTTCTTGCCCCTTTTCCACAAGTGAAGTATATTTTGTACCAGTTGGTGTATTCCTCTTCTGCAGAGCAAGAGCAAAGGTTTTAGGACCTAAATTGCTTGTTTTCCATGGAAGAGCTCTGTAGAACACTATGCTTTGCTGTTGCTGTGTTGGTTTTCTCAAGACACAAGTCCTGTTGGTTGTCTGTGTTTGCAGCAAGCAGAGAAGCTGCTGCAGACACTTTCTTGCCCCTTTTCCACAACTGAAGTATATTTTGTACCAGTTGGTGTATTCCTCGTCTGCAGAGCAAGAGCAAAGGTGTTAGGACCTAAATTGCTTGATTTCCATGGAAGAGCTCTGTAGAACACTATGCTTTGCTGTTGCTGTGTCGGTTTTCTCAAGAAACAAAACCTGTTTGTTCTCTGTACTTGCAGCGAGCAGAGAAGCTCTTGAAGACACGTACCTGCTTTCTCCACTACTGACGTATATTTTGTACCAGTTGGTGTATTCCTCGTCTGCAGAGCAGGAGCAAAGGTTTTAGGACCTAAATTGCTTGATTTCCTTGGAAGAGATATGTAGAACACTGTGCTTTGCTGTTGCTGTGTTGGTTTTCTCAAGACACAAGCCTTGTTAGTTGTATGTGTTTCCAGCGAGCAGAAAAGCTGCTGCAGACACTTTCTTGCCCCTTTTCCACAAGTGAAGTATATTTTGTACCAGTTGGTGTATTCCTCGTCTGCAGAGCAAGAGCAAAGGTTTTAGGATCTAAATTGCTTGTTTTCCATGGAAGAGCTCTGTAGAACACTATGGTTTTCGGTTGCTGTGTTTGTTTTCTCAAGACACAAGCCCTGTTTGTTCTCTGTGTTTTCAGCAAGCAGAGAAGCTGCTGCAGACACTTTCTTGCTCCTTTTCCACTAGTGAAGTATATTTTGTACCAGTTTGTGTATTCCTCGTCTGCAGAGCAAGAGCAAAGGTTTTAGGATCTAAATTGCTTGTTTTCCATGGAAGAGCTCTGTAGAACACTATGCTTTGCTGTTGCTGTGTTGGTTTTCTCAAGACACAAGTCCTGTTGGTTGTCTTTGTTTGCAGCAAGCAGAGAAGCTGCTGCAGACACTTTCTTGCCCCTTTTTCACAAGTGAAGTATATTTTGTACCAGTTGGTGTGTTCCTCGTCTGCAGAGCAAGAGCAAAGGTTTTAGGACCTAAATTGCTTGATTTCCATGGAAGAGCTATGTAGAACACTATGCTTTGCTGTTACTGTGTTGGTTTTCTCAAGACACAAGTCCTGTTGGTTGTCTGAGTTTCCAGCGAGCAGAAAAGCTGCTGCAGACACTTTCTTGCCCCTTTTCCACAAGTGAAGTATATTTTGTACCAGTTGGTGTATTCCTCGTCTGCAGAGCAAGAGCAAAGGTTTTAGGATCTAAATTGCTTGTTTTCCATGGAAGAGCTATGTAGAACACTATGCTTTGCTGTTGCTGTGTTGGTTTTCTCAAGACACAAGTCCTGTTGGTTGTCTGTGTTTGCAGCAAGCAGAGAAGCTGCTGCAGACACTTTCTTGCCCCTTTTTCACAAGTGAAGTATATTTTGTACCAGTTGGTGTGTTCCTCGTCTGCAAAGCAAGAGCAAATGTGTTAGGACCTAAATTGCTTGATTTCCATGGAAGAGCTCTGTAGAACACTATGCTTTGCTGTTGCTGTGTTGGTTTTCTCAAGAAACAAACCCTGTTTGTTCTCTGTACTTGCAGCGAGCAGAGAAGCTCTTGAAGACACGTACCTGCTTTCTCCACTACTGACGTATATTTTGTACCAGTTGGTGTATTCCTCGTCTGGAGAGCAGGAGCAAAGGTTTTAGGACCTAAATTGCTTGATTTCCTTGGAAGAGATATGTAGAACACTGTGCTTTGCTGTTACTGTGTTGGTTTTCTCAAGACACAAGCCTTGTTAGTTGTATGTGTTTCCAGCGAGCAGAAAAGCTGCTGCAGACACTTTCTTGCCCCTTTTCCACAACTGAAGTATATTTTGTACCAGTTGGTGTATTCCTCGTCTGCAGAGCAAGAGCAAAGGTTTTAGGATCTAAATTGCTTGTTTTCCATGGAAGAGCTCTGTAGAACACTATGCTTTGCTGTTGCTGTGTTGGTTTTCTCAAGACACAAGTCCTGTTGGTTGTCTGTGTTTGCAGCAAGCAGAGAAGCTGCTGCAGACACTTTCTTGCCCCTTTTCCACAAGTGAAGTATATTTTGTACCAGTTGGTGTATTCCTCGTCTGCAGAGCAAGAGCAAAGGTGTTAGGACCTAAATTGCTTGATTTCCATGGAAGAGCTCTGTAGAACACTATGCTTTGCTGTTGCTGTGTCGGTTTTCTCAAGAAACAAACCCTGTTTGTTCTCTGTACTTGCAGCGAGCAGAGAAGCTCTTGAAGACACGTACCTGCTTTCTCCACTACTGACGTATATTTTGTACCAGTTGGTGTATTCCTCGTCTGCAGAGCAGGAGCAAAGGTTTTAGGACCTAAATTGCTTGATTTCCTTGGAAGAGATATGTAGAACACTATGGTTTTCGGTTGCTGTGTTTGTTTTCTCAAGACACAAGCCCTGTTTGTTCTCTGTGTTTTCAGCAAGCAGAGAAGCTGCTGCAGACACTTTCTTGCTCCTTTTCCACTAGTGAAGTATATTTTGTACCAGTTTGTGTATTCCTCGTCTGCAGAGCAAGAGCAAAGGTTTTAGGATCTAAATTGCTTGTTTTCCATGGAAGAGGAATGTAGAACACTATGCTTTGCTGTTGCTGTGTTGGTTTTCTCAAGACACAAGTCCTGTTGGTTGTCTGTGTTTGCAGCAAGCAGAGAAGCTGCTGCAGACACTTTCTTGCCCCTTTTTCACAAGTGAAGTATATTTTGTACCAGTTGGTGTGTTCCTCGTCTGCAGAGCAAGAGCAAAGGTTTAGGACCTAAATTGCTTGATTTCCATGGAAGAGCTCTGTAGAACACTATGCTTTGCTGTTACTGTGTTGGTTTTCTCAAGACACAAGTCCTGTTGGTTGTCTGAGTTTCCAGCGAGCAGAAAAGCTGCTGCAGACACTTTCTTGCCCCTTTTCCACAAGTGAAGTATATTTTGTACCAGTTGGTGTATTCCTCGTCTGCAGAGCAAGAGCAAAGGTTTTAGGATCTAAATTGCTTGTTTTCCATGGAAGAGCTATGTAGAACACTATGCTTTGCTGTTGCTGTGTTGGTTTTCTCAAGACACAAGTCCTGTTGGTTGTCTGTGTTTGCAGCAAGCAGAGAAGCTGCTGCAGACACTTTCTTGCCCCTTTTTCACAAGTGAAGTATATTTTGTACCAGTTGGTGTGTTCCTCGTCTGCAAAGCAAGAGCAAATGTGTTAGGACCTAAATTGCTTGATTTCCATGGAAGAGCTCTGTAGAACACTATGCTTTGCTGTTGCTGTGTTGGTTTTCTCAAGAAACAAACCCTGTTTGTTCTCTGTACTTGCAGCGAGCAGAGAAGCTCTTGAAGACACGTACCTGCTTTCTCCACTACTGACGTATATTTTGTACCAGTTGGTGTATTCCTCGTCTGGAGAGCAGGAGCAAAGGTTTTAGGACCTAAATTGCTTGATTTCCTTGGAAGAGATATGTAGAACACTGTGCTTTGCTGTTACTGTGTTGGTTTTCTCAAGACACAAGCCTTGTTAGTTGTATGTGTTTCCAGCGAGCAGAAAAGCTGCTGCAGACACTTTCTTGCCCCTTTTCCACAAGTGAAGTATATTTTGTACCAGTTGGTGTATTCCTCGTCTGCAGAGCAAGAGCAAAGGTTTTAGGATCTAAATTGCTTGTTTTCCATGGAAGAGCTATGTAGAACACTATGGTTTTCGGTTGCTGTGTTTGTTTTCTCAAGACACAAGCCCTGTTTGTTCTCTGTGTTTTCAGCAAGCAGAGAAGCTGCTGCAGACACTTTCTTGCTCCTTTTCCACTAGTGAAGTATATTTTGTACCAGTTTGTGTATTCCTCGTCTGGAGAGCAAGAGCAAAGGTTTTAGGACCTAAATTGCTTGATTTCCATGGAAGAGCTCTGTAGAACACTATGCTTTGCTGTTGCTGTGTCGGTTTTCTCAAGAAACAAACCCTGTTTGTTCTCTGTACTTGCAGCGAGCAGAGAAGCTCTTGAAGACACGTACCTGCTTTCTCCACTACTGACGTATATTTTGTACCAGTTGGTGTATTCCTCGTCTGGAGAGCAGGAGCAAAGGTTTTAGGACCTAAATTGCTTGATTTCCTTGGAAGAGATATGTAGAACACTGTGCTTTGCTGTTGCTGTGTTGGTTTTCTCAAGACACAAGCCTTGTTAGTTGTATGTGTTTCCAGCGAGCAGAGAAGCTGCTGCAGACACTTTCTTGCCCCTTTTCCACAAGTGAAGTATATTTTGTACCAGTTGGTGTATTCCTCTTCTGCAGAGCAAGAGCAAAGGTTTTAGGATCTAAATTGCTTGTTTTCCATGGAAGAGCTCTGTAGAACACAATGTTTGCTGTTGCTGTGTTGGTTTTCTCAAGACACAAGTCCTGTTGGTTGTCTGTGTTTGCAGCAAGCAGAGAAGCTGCTGCAGACACTTTCTTGCTCCTTTTTCACAAGTGAAGTATATTTTGTACCAGTTGGTGTGTTCCTCGTCTGCAAAGCAAGAGCAAATGTGTTAGGACCTAAATTGCTTGATTTCCATGGAAGAGCTCTGTAGAACACTATGCTTTGCTGTTGCTGTGTTGGTTTTCTCAAGAAACAAACCCTGTTTGTTCTCTGTACTTGCAGCGAGCAGAGAAGCTCTTGAAGACACGTACCTGCTTTCTCCACTACTGACGTATATTTTGTACCAGTTGGTGTATTCCTCGTCTGGAGAGCAGGAGCAAAGGTTTTAGGACCTAAATTGCTTGATTTCCTTGGAAGAGATATGTAGAACACTGTGCTTTGCTGTTGCTGTGTTGGTTTTCTCAAGACACAAGCCTTGTTAGTTGTATGTGTTTCCAGCGAGCAGAAAAGCTGCTGCAGACACTTTCTTGCCCCTTTTTCACAAGTGAAGTATATTTTGTACCAGTTGGTGTGTTCCTCGTCTGCAGAGCAAGAGCAAAGGTTTTAGGATCTAAATTGCTTGTTTTCCATGGAAGAGCTATGTAGAACACTATGCTTTGCTGTTGCTGTGTTGGTTTTCTCAAGACACAAGCCCTGTTGGTTGTCTGTGTTTGCAGCAAGCAGAGAAGCTCTTGAAGACACGTACCTGCTTTCTCCACTACTGACGTATATTTTGTACCAGTTGGTGTGTTCCTCGTCTGCAAAGCAAGAGCAAAGGTTTTAGGACTTAAATTGCTTGATTTCCATGGAAGAGCTCTGTAGAACACTATGCTTTGCTGTTATTGTGTTGGTTTTCTCAAGACACAAGTCTTGTTGGTTGTCTGAGTTTCCAGCGAGCAGAAAAGCTGCTGCAGACACTTTCTTGCCCCTTTTCCACAAGTGAAGTATATTTTGTACCAGTTGGTGTATTCCTCGTCTGCAGAGCAAGAGCAAAGGTTTTAGGATCTAAATTGCTTGTTTTCCATGGAAGAGCTCTGTAGAACACTATGCTTTGCTGTTGCTGTGTTGGTTTTCTAAAGACACAAACCCTGTTTGTTCCCTGTGTTTTCAGCAAGCAGAGAAGCTGCTGCAGACACTTTCTTGCCCCTTTTCCACAAGTGAAGTATATTTTGTACCAGTTGGTGTATTCCTCGTCTGCAGAGCAAGAGCAAAGGTTTTAGGATCTAAATTGCTTGTTTTCCATGGAAGAGCTCTGTAGAACACAATGCTTTGCTGTTGCTGTGTTGGTTTTCTCAAGACACAAGTCCTGTTGGTTGTCTGTGTTTGCAGCAAGCAGAGAAGCTGCTGCAGACACTTTCTTGCTCCTTTTTCACAAGTGAAGTATATTTTGTACCAGTTGGTGTGTTCCTCGTCTGCAAAGCAAGAGCAAATGTGTTAGGACCTAAATTGCTTGATTTCCATGGAAGAGCTCTGTAGAACACTATGCTTTGCTGTTGCTGTGTTGGTTTTCTCAAGAAACAAACCCTGTTTGTTCTCTGTACTTGCAGCGAGCAGAGAAGCTCTTGAAGACACGTACCTGCTTTCTCCACTACTGACGTATATTTTGTACCAGTTGGTGTATTCCTCGTCTGGAGAGCAGGAGCAAAGGTTTTAGGACCTAAATTGCTTGATTTCCATGGAAGAGATATGTAGAACACTGTGCTTTGCTGTTACTGTGTTGGTTTTCTCAAGACACAAGCCTTGTTAGTTGTATGTGTTTCCAGCGAGCAGAAAAGCTGCTGCAGACACTTTCTTGCCCCTTTTCCACAACTGAAGTATATTTTGTACCAGTTGGTGTATTCCTCGTCTGCAGAGCAAGAGCAAAGGTTTTAGTATCTAAATTGCTTGTTTTCCATGGAAGAGCTCTGTAGAACACTATGGTTTTCGGTTGCTGTGTTTGTTTTCTCAAGACACAAGCCCTGTTTGTTCCCTGTGTTTTCAGCAAGCAGAGAAGCTGCTGCAGACACTTTCTTGCTCCTTTTCCACTAGTGAAGTATATTTTGTACCAGTTGGTGTATTCCTCGTCTGGAGAGCAGGAGCAAAGGTTTTAGGACCTAAATTGCTTGATTTCCTTGGAAGAGATATGTAGAACACTGTGCTTTGCTGTTGCTGTGTTGGTTTTCTCAAGACACAAGCCCTGTTTGTTCCCTGTGTTTTCAGCAAGCAGAGAAGCTGCTGCAGACACTTTCTTGCCCCTTTTACACAAGTGAAGTATATTTTGTACCAGTTGGTGTATTCCTCGTCTGCAGAGCAAGAGCAAAGGTTTTAGGATCTAAATTGCTTGTTTTCCATGGAAGAGCTATGTAGAACACTATGCTTTGCTGTTGCTGTGTTGGTTTTCTAAAGACACAAACCCTGTTTGTTCTCTGTGTTTTCAGCAAGCAGAGAAGCTGCTGCAGACACTTTCTTGCTCCTTTTCCACTAGTGAAGTATATTTTGTACCAGTTGGTGTATTCCTCGTCTGGAGAGCAGGAGCAAAGGTTTTAGGACCTAAATTGCTTGATTTCCTTGGAAGAGATATGTAGAACACTGTGCTTTGCTGTTGCTGTGTTGGTTTTCTCAAGACACAAACCCTGTTTGTTCCCTGTGTTTTCAGCAAGCAAAGAAGCTGCTGCAGACACTTTCTTGCCCCTTTTCCACAAGTGAAGTATATTTTGTACCAGTTGGTGTGTTCCTCGTCTGCAGAGACGGATCAAAGGTTTTAGGACTTAAATTGCTTGATTTCATTGGAAGAGCTATTAAGAACACTATGCTTTGCTGTTGCTGTGTTGGTTTTCTAAAGACACAAGCCCTGTTTGTTCTCTGTACTTGCAGCGAGCAGAGAAGCTCTTGAAGACACGTACCTGCTTTCTCCACTACTGACGTATATTTTGTACCAGTTGGTGTATTCCTCGTCTGGAGAGCAGGAGTAAAGGTTTTAGGACCTAAATTGCTTGATTTCCTTGGAAGAGATATGTAGAACACTGTGCTTTGCTGTTACTGTGTTGGTTTTCTCAAGACACAAGTCCTGTTGGTTGTCTGTGTTTGCAGCAAGCAGAGAAGCTGCTGCAGACACTTTCTTGCTCCTTTTCCACTAGTGAAGTATATTTTGTACCAGTTTGTGTATTCCTCGTCTGCAGAGCAAGAGCAAAGGTTTTAGGATCTAAATTGCTTGTTTTCCATGGAAGAGGAATGTAGAACACTATGCTTTGCTGTTGCTGTGTTGGTTTTCTCAAGACACAAGTCCTGTTGGTTGTCTGTGTTTTCAGCAAGCAGAGAAGCTGCTGCAGACACTTTCTTGCCCCTTTTTCACAAGTGAAGTATATTTTGTACCAGTTGGTGTGTTCCTCGTCTGCAGAGCAAGAGCAAAGGTTTTAGGACCTAAATTGCTTGATTTCCATGGAAGAGCTCTGTAGAACACTATGCTTTGCTGTTACTGTGTTGGTTTTCTCAAGACACAAGTCCTGTTGGTTGTCTGAGTTTCCAGCGAGCAGAAAAGCTGCTGCAGACACTTTCTTGCCCCTTTTCCACAAGTGAAGTATATTTTGTACCAGTTGGTGTATTCTTCGTCTGCAGAGCAAGAGCAAAGGTTTTAGGATCTAAATTGCTTGTTTTCCATGGAAGAGCTATGTAGAACACTATGCTTTGCTGTTGCTGTGTTGGTTTTCTCAAGACACAAGCCCTGTTGGTTGTCTGTGTTTGCAGCAAGCAGAGAAGCTCTTGAAGACACGTACCTGCTTTCTCCACTACTGACGTATATTTTGTACCAGTTGGTGTGTTCCTCGTCTGCAAAGCAAGAGCAAAGGTTTTAGGACTTAAATTGCTTGATTTCCATGGAAGAGCTCTGTAGAACACTATGCTTTGCTGTTATTGTGTTGGTTTTCTCAAGACACAAGTCTTGTTGGTTGTCTGAGTTTCCAGCGAGCAGAAAAGCTGCTGCAGACACTTTCTTGCCCCTTTTCCACAAGTGAAGTATATTTTGTACCAGTTGGTGTATTTCTCGTCTGCAGAGCAAGAGCAAAGGTTTTAGGATCTAAATTGCTTGTTTTCCATGGAAGAGCTCTGTAGAACACTATGCTTTGCTGTTGCTGTGTTGGTTTTCTAAAGACACAAACCCTGTTTGTTCCCTGTGTTTTCAGCAAGCAGAGAAGCTGCTGCAGACACTTTCTTGCCCCTTTTCCACAAGTGAAGTATATTTTGTACCAGTTGGTGTATTCCTCTTCTGCAGAGCAAGAGCAAAGGTTTTAGGATCTAAATTGCTTGTTTTCCGTGGAAGAGCTCTGTAGAACACAATGCTTTGCTGTTGCTGTGTTGGTTTTCTCAAGACACAAGTCCTGTTGGTTGTCTGTGTTTGCAGCAAGCAGAGAAGCTGCTGCAGACACTTTCTTGCTCCTTTTTCACAAGTGAAGTATATTTTGTACCAGTTGGTGTGTTCCTCGTCTGCAAAGCAAGAGCAAATGTGTTAGGACCTAAATTGCTTGATTTCCATGGAAGAGCTCTGTAGAACACTATGCTTTGCTGTTGCTGTGTTGGTTTTCTCAAGAAACAAACCCTGTTTGTTCTCTGTACTTGCAGCGAGCAGAGAAGCTCTTGAAGACACGTACCTGCTTTCTCCACTACTGACGTATATTTTGTACCAGTTGGTGTATTCCTCGTCTGGAGAGCAGGAGCAAAGGTTTTAGGACCTAAATTGCTTGATTTCCTTGGAAGAGATATGTAGAACACTGTGCTTTGCTGTTACTGTGTTGGTTTTCTCAAGACACAAGCCTTGTTAGTTGTATGTGTTTCCAGCGAGCAGAAAAGCTGCTGCAGACACTTTCTTGCCCCTTTTCCACAACTGAAGTATATTTTGTACCAGTTGGTGTATTCCTCGTCTGCAGAGCAAGAGCAAAGGTTTTAGTATCTAAATTGCTTGTTTTCCATGGAAGAGCTCTGTAGAACACTATGGTTTTCGGTTGCTGTGTTTGTTTTCTCAAGACACAAGCCCTGTTTGTTCCCTGTGTTTTCAGCAAGCAGAGAAGCTGCTGCAGACACTTTCTTGCTCCTTTTCCACTAGTGAAGTATATTTTGTACCAGTTGGTGTATTCCTCGTCTGGAGAGCAGGAGCAAAGGTTTTAGGACCTAAATTGCTTGATTTCCTTGGAAGAGATATGTAGAACACTGTGCTTTGCTGTTGCTGTGTTGGTTTTCTCAAGACACAAGCCCTGTTTGTTCCCTGTGTTTTCAGCAAGCAGAGAAGCTGCTGCAGACACTTTCTTGCCCCTTTTACACAAGTGAAGTATATTTTGTACCAGTTGGTGTATTCCTCGTCTGCAGAGCAAGAGCAAAGGTTTTAGGATCTAAATTGCTTGTTTTCCATGGAAGAGCTATGTAGAACACTATGCTTTGCTGTTGCTGTGTTGGTTTTCTAAAGACACAAACCCTGTTTGTTCTCTGTGTTTTCAGCAAGCAGAGAAGCTGCTGCAGACACTTTCTTGCTCCTTTTCCACTAGTGAAGTATATTTTGTACCAGTTGGTGTATTCCTCGTCTGGAGAGCAGGAGCAAAGGTTTTAGGACCTAAATTGCTTGATTTCTTTGGAAGAGATATGTAGAACACTGTGCTTTGCTGTTGCTGTGTTGGTTTTCTCAAGACACAAACCCTGTTTGTTCCCTGTGTTTTCAGCAAGCAGAGAAGCTGCTGCAGACACTTTCTGCCCCTTTTCCACAAGTGAAGTATATTTTGTACCAGTTGGTGTATTCCTTGTCTGCAGAGCAAGAGCAAAGGTTTTAGGATC
>NW_026960775.1:0-43587 GCF_021018805.1 Prinia subflava | reverse complement strand
CCTTCTCCCTAAGCGCCTTAGGCCTAGCCTTCCACCGAACCCACCTAATCTCAGCCTTACTATGCTTAGAGGGCATGATATTGTCTATATATGTAGCCCTGTCAATATGACCCATCCAAACACAAATAACATCCGCCACCATACTACCAATACTTATACTAACATTCTCAGCCTGCGAAGCAGGAACGCGGGCTCGCCCTACTAGTAGCCTCAACACGCACCCACGGTTCAGACCACCTCCACAACTTTAACCTCCTAAAATGCTAAAAATCATCATACCAACTATTATACTCCTTCCCATGACCATATCCTCACCCAGCAAGTACCTTTGGGCTAATACCACAACACACAGCATATTAATTGCCGCCATTAGCCTACAGCTATTCACCCCAACATACTACCCAAACAAAAACCTATCTCACTGGACTGCTATCGACCAAATCTCTTCACCACTACTAGTCCTATCATGTTGACTCCTGCCTCTGATGCTAATGGCAAGTCAAAACCATCTAGAACAAGAACCAACCAACCGCAAACGAATCTTCATCACAACAATCATTCTAGCTCAACTATTCATCCTATCAGCCTTCTCAGCCTCGGAACTCATACTATTCTACATTGCTTTTGAAGCAACCCTAATCCCCACATTAATCCTCATCACCCGATGAGGAAACCAACCAGAACGACTTAAAGCCGGAATCTACCTACTGTTCTACACGCTTGCCAGCTCACTCCCCCTACTAATCGCCATCCTGCACCTACACAACCAAACTGGCACATTATACTTCCCAATACTTAAACTATCCCACCCAACCATCACACACTCCTGAACGGGCCTAGCAGCCAGCTTAGCCCTTCTCGTAGCATTCATGGTCAAAGCTCCACTATACGGACTACACCTATGACTGCCTAAAGCTCATGTAGAGGCCCCAATTGCCGGCTCAATGCTTCTCGCAGCCCTGCTCTTAAAACTGGGAGGCTACGGCATCATACGAGTCACTATCCTAGTAAACCCATCCCTAAACAACCTGCACTACCCATTCATCACCCTCTCTCTATGGGGAGCGCTCATAACTAGTGCCATCTGCCTACGACAAATCGACCTAAAGTCACTAATCGCTTACTCATCAGTAAGCCACATAGGCCTTGTCATCGCCGCAACTATAATCCAAACCCAATGAGCATTCTCAGGAGCAATGATCCTAATAATTTCACACGGACTAACCTCATCCATACTATTCTGCCTAGCCAACACAAACTACGAACGCACCCACAGCCGAATTCTACTACTAACACGAGGCATCCAGCCCCTACTCCCATTAATAGCCATCTGATGACTTTTAGCCAACCTAACAAACATGGCACTACCCCCCACAACTAACCTTATAGCAGAACTAACCATTGTAATCGCCCTGTTCAACTGATCCTCCCTAACAATCATCCTAACAGGCATTGCAATCCTCCTAACTGCCTCATACACCCTATACATACTAACAATGACACAACGAGGAGCACTCCCATCCCACATCACATCAATCCAAAACTCCTCCACACGAGAGCATCTTCTTATAGCCCTACACATAATCCCAATAGCCCTCCTCATCTTAAAGCCAGAGCTAATCTCCGGCATCCCAGTATGCAAGTATAGTTTCAACCCAAACATTAGACCGTGACTCTAAAGATAGAAGTTAAAACCTTCTTACCTGCCGAGGGGAGGTTTAACCAACAAGAACTGCTAATTCTTGCATCTGAGTCTAAAACCTCAGCCCCCTTACTTTCAAAGGATAATAGCAATCCAATGGTCTTAGGAACCACGTATCTTGGTGCAAATCCAAGTGAAAGTAATGGACCTACCACTAACCCTAAACACATTCACACTATTAACCCTAACAACCCTAACTACTCCAATCATTTTCCCACTATTATCAGACAGCCTCAAAAACACTCCCAACACCATCACACAAACAGTCAAAGCCTCATTTCTAATCAGCTTAGTCCCAATAACAATCCACATCCACTCAGGTATGGAAGGCCTGGTCTCCTCATGAGAATGAAAATTCATCATAAACTTCAAAATCCCAATCAGCCTTAAACTAGACTTTTACTCCCTTACATTCTTCCCAATTGCCCTATTCGTGTCATGGTCAATCCTGCAATTCGCAACATGATACATGGCCTCAGACCCACACATCACAAAATTCTTCACCTTCCTCCTACTGTTCCTAATTACCATGCTAATCCTAATCATCGCCAATAACCTATTTGTCCTGTTCATTGGATGAGAAGGAGTAGGGATCATATCCTTCCTCCTGATCAGCTGATGACACGGACGAGCAGAAGCCAACACCGCCGCCCTACAAGCAGTGCTTTACAACCGAATCGGAGACATTGGCCTCATCCTTTGCATAGCATGACTAGCCTATACCATAAACACCTGAGAACTCCAACAATTCCCCTCCACTTCACAGACCCCAACCTTACCCCTCCTAGGGCTGATCCTGGCAGCAACAGGCAAATCCGCTCAATTTGGATTACACCCATGACTCCCATCCGCAATAGAAGGCCCAACCCCAGTCTCAGCCTTACTACACTCAAGCACTATAGTAGTGGCCGGAATCTTCCTACTAATCCGAACCCACCCACTATTCCACAACAACCAAACAGCCCTCTCTCTCTGCCTTTGCCTGGGAGCCCTCTCCACCCTATTTGCAGCCACATGTGCCCTCACACAGAACGACATCAAAAAAATTATCGCCTTCTCCACCTCAAGTCAGCTAGGCCTAATAATAGTCACTATTGGATTAAACCTTCCACAACTAGCCTTCCTACACATCTCAACCCACGCATTCTTCAAGGCCATGCTATTCCTCTGCTCAGGCTCCATCATCCACAGCCTCAACGGAGAACAAGACATCCGAAAAATAGGAGGCCTCCAAAAAATGCTCCCAACAACCACCTCATGTCTCACTATCGGTAACCTAGCACTAATAGGAACCCCATTCCTAGCAGGATTTTACTCAAAGGACCAAATCATCGAAAACCTAAACACCTCATACCTAAACTCATGAGCCCTGCTCCTAACCCTGCTAGCCACATCATTCACCGCGGTCTATACAATCCGCATGACCGTTCTAGTCCAAAGCGGCTTCACCCGAATCCCTCCCCTAACCTCAATAAACGAAAACAACCCTGCAGTAATCCGCCCAATCACCCGACTAGCACTAGGAAGCATCACAGCTGGTTTAATCATTACCTCATACATCCTACCAACAAAAACACCACCCACAACCATACCCACATCAATCAAAATAACGGCCCTAGTAGTAACAGCCCTAGGAATCGCCCTAGCACTCGAACTATCAAAAATAGCCCAAACCCTAATCCTGACCAAACAAAACCCATTCTACAACTTCTCAATCTCCCTAGGCTATTTCAACCTACTAACCCACCGATCAAGCGTAACAAACCTATTATCAGGAGGACAAAACATCGCCTCACACCTCATAGACCTTTCCTGATACAAGCTATTAGGCCCAGAAGGCCTAGCCAATATGCAGTCAACAACATCCAAAACCGCTACCACATTCCACCAAGGCCTAATCAAAGCCTACCTAGGGTCCTTTGCCCTATCCATCCTAATCATCATTATTTCCACATACAGAAAACTTAATGGCCCCAAATCTTCGTAAAAACCACCCCCTACTAAAAGTCATCAACGACGCCCTAATTGACCTACCAACACCATCAAATATCTCATCATGATGAAACTTTGGATCCCTACTGGGTGTTTGCCTAGCCACACAAATCGTCACAGGACTACTGCTAGCCATACACTACACAGCAGACACCTCCCTAGCCTTCTCCTCCGTCACCCACATATGCCGAGACGTCCAATTCGGCTGACTAATCCGAAACCTCCACGCAAACGGAGCTTCATTCTTCTTCATCTGCATCTACCTTCACATCGGCCGAGGCTTCTACTACGGCTCATACTTAAACAAAGAAACCTGAAACGTAGGGGTCATCCTCCTACTCACCCTCATAGCAACAGCCTTCGTAGGATACGTCCTGCCATGAGGACAAATATCATTCTGAGGAGCCACAGTCATCACGAACCTATTCTCAGCCATCCCCTACATCGGACAAACACTAGTTGAATGAGCATGAGGCGGATTCTCAGTAGACAACCCCACACTCACTCGATTCTTCGCTATCCACTTCCTACTACCATTCGTCATTGTAGGATTAACACTAGTCCACCTCACCCTCCTACACGAAACCGGATCAAACAATCCACTAGGTATCCCATCAGACTGCGACAAAATCCCATTCCACCCCTACTACTCCACAAAAGACATCGTAGGGTTCGCACTAATATTTATCCCCCTCGCCAGCCTAGCTCTATTCTTACCCAACCTGCTAGGAGACCCAGAAAACTTCACACCAGCCAACCCACTAGCCACACCCCCTCACATCAAACCCGAATGATACTTCCTATTCGCCTACGCCATCCTACGATCCATCCCAAACAAACTAGGAGGAGTCCTGGCCCTAGCCGCCTCCGTCCTAGTACTATTTCTCATGCCCCTCCTGCACACATCCAAACTACGTTCAATAACATTCCGCCCACTGTCACAAATTCTGTTTTGAACACTAGTAGCAAACCTTCTAGTACTAACCTGAGTAGGCAGCCAGCCAGTTGAACACCCATTCATCATCATTGGCCAACTAGCCTCATTTACCTACTTCACTATCATTCTAGTCCTCTTCCCAATTGTTTCCATCGTAGAAAACAAAATACTCAAACTCTAATACTCTAATAGTTTATTAAAACATTGGTCTTGTAAGCCAAAGATTGAAGACTCAACCTCTTCTTAGAGTTTCCCCCCCCCCCCCAAAAATTTTCGGCCGCGCCGGAAAGAATTAAAGAAAAGGGCCCCTCCAAAAATTTTCGGCCGCGCCGGAAAAAATTAAAGAAAAGGGCCCCCCCCCCTTACCCCCCCCCGCGGCTTTTTCATATTACTTAAGGTATGTATTGCGCCACATTAATTTATTATCCCCATCAGGCACTACATTAATGTAGGATATTCCACCCAAAGACCAACCTCACCTCCAACCCCCGCCCAACATTTTCTCCAAATAGATAATGTGCGAGCAGTCACACCACCCCCCCCATTTTTGCTTCAGGTACCATCACACCCAGCTAACCCGACCAACATCACACTACAAGCGTCACCCGAGATCGACAGTCTCTACAACGTACCTAACAACCAGCCCCGGATACGAGGGAATGTCCCAGCGCACCTTTGAATTCACGAGGTCATACAATTCGCCCACCTCCTAAAGCAAGCCTCTCGACCAACAGCTTTCAAGCGCTCACAAGCCAGAGAACCTGGTTATCTATTAACCGTGCTCCTCACGAGAACCGAGCTACTCAACGTCAGTTATACCCACGTCCCTTGTCTTGAGCCCATACTTTCCCTCTTACCCTCGAGGCCCTACTTGCTCTTTTGCGCCACCCGTGGTAACTTCAGGACCATAAACTGCCTCGCCCTCTCTACTTGCTCTTCACAGATACAAGTGCTGGGGATGGACGCTCCTCATTTCCTCTCGTTATCGCGACATTTCCTTTCTCTTTCTCTTCTCTTCTTCTGGGGGCGTCTTCAATATGCCCTTCCAGTGCGTAGCAGGAGATATCTTCCTCTTGACGTGAGCATCACATTACCGGCGAGCTACCTGCCGACCACCTGTAAGCCCATAGTGTCATGGTTGAAGGATAAGGTCGTCGCAAACTTGACACTGATGCACTTTAGCCTCATTCATGAAACCCGCGCTTTTTACCTCTTAAGCCATTGAATAATGCAATGGTCACCGGACATAACTATTTTATTCTCACTTTGCTGAGACTTATACCTAAACCCATCATTTCACCCCCAAAATTTATTCACTTCATTTTTTATCGTGTAATTTTCATCAAAACAAACAAATAATTAACTATATATCCCTATATTATTCATGCAACCAAATTACACACCCCCCCACAACCTCAGAAAGAAAGGAATTAAACCTCCATCACCAACTCCCAAAGCTGGCATTTTAGACTAAACTACTTTCTGACACAACCCTAGACAGCCCGAATAGCCCCCCGAGACAACCCCCGCACAAGCTCTAGAACCACAAACAAAGTTAACAACAACCCCCATCCACCCACCAAGAACAACCCAACCCCACACGAATAAAACATAGCCACCCCACTAAAATCCAACCGTCCTACCAATAAACCACCACTATCAACCGTCCCCCCATCAACTAAAACCACAGAAGTACCTAGCACAACAGCACCAGCTCCAACAACTAACCCAATCCCCAATCCATACCCAACAACCCCCCAATCTACCCAAGCCTCAGGATAAGGATCCGCCGCCAATGAAACCGAATAAACAAACACCACCAACATCCCCCCCAAATACACTATAACAAGCACCAAAGACATGAAAGAAGCACCCAAACTAACCAACCAACCACAGCCAGCAATAGACGCCACGACCAACCCAACCACTCCATAATAAGGGGATGGATTAGAAGCAACCGCCAGCCCACCCAGAACAAAACAAAGCCCTATAAACAGAACAAACTTCATCATAATTCCCGCCCAGCCTCTACCTGGGATCTGCAGCCTGAAAAACTGCCGTTATCCTTTAACTACAGGAACTACTCCATTCAACATCACCACCAACATCACTTTTTATACTTCATTTTCACCATACCAACTATTCCCCCCCCCCCCCTTACCCCCCCCCGCGGCTTTTTCATATTACTTAAGGTATGTATTGCGCCACATTAATTTATTATCCCCATCAGGCACTACATTAATGTAGGATATTCCACCCAAAGACCAACCTCACCTCCAACCCCCGCCCAACATTTTCTCCAAATAGATAATGTGCGAGCAGTCACACCACCCCCCCATTTTTGCTTCAGGTACCATCACACCCAGCTAACCCGACCAACATCACACTACAAGCGTCACCCGAGATCGACAGTCTCTACAACGTACCTAACAACCAGCCCCGGATACGAGGGAATGTCCCAGCGCACCTTTGAATTCACGAGGTCATACAATTCGCCCACCTCCTAAAGCAAGCCTCTCGACCAACAGCTTTCAAGCGCTCACAAGCCAGAGAACCTGGTTATCTATTAACCGTGCTCCTCACGAGAACCGAGCTACTCAACGTCAGTTATACCCACGTCCCTTGTCTTGAGCCCATACTTTCCCTCTTACCCTCGAGGCCCTACTTGCTCTTTTGCGCCACCCGTGGTAACTTCAGGACCATAAACTGCCTCGCCCTCTCTACTTGCTCTTCACAGATACAAGTGCTGGGGATGGACGCTCCTCATTTCCTCTCGTTATCGCGACATTTCCTTTCTCTTTCTCTTCTCTTCTTCTGGGGGCGTCTTCAATATGCCCTTCCAGTGCGTAGCAGGAGATATCTTCCTCTTGACGTGAGCATCACATTACCGGCGAGCTACCTGCCGACCACCTGTAAGCCCATAGTGTCATGGTTGAAGGATAAGGTCGTCGCAAACTTGACACTGATGCACTTTAGCCTCATTCATGAAACCCGCGCTTTTTACCTCTTAAGCCATTGAATAATGCAATGGTCACCGGACATAACTATTTTATTCTCACTTTGCTGAGACTTATACCTAAACCCATCATTTCACCCCCAAAATTTATTCACTTCATTTTTTATCGTGTAATTTTCATCAAAACAAACAAATAATTAACTATATATCCCTATATTATTCATGCAACCAAATTACACACCCACCACTACGACACTTAACCCAAACTTACCTGCCTTTTTTTGGACAAAAAACCAAACAAAAACAACACATCACCACTCACCAAACCAAACCCACCTAAGTCTTTGTAGCTTACAAAAAGCATGACACTGAAGATGTCAAGACGGCAGCCACACGCACCCAAAGACAAAAGACTTAGTCCTAACCTTACTGTTGGTTGTTGCTAAATATATACATGCAAGTATCCGCGCTCCAGTGTAGATGCCCTGGGTACCCTAAATTTAGGTCGACAGGAGCGGGTATCAGGCACACCCATCACCGTAGCCCAAAACGCCTTGCAATTGCCACACCCCCACGGGTATTCAGCAGTAATTAATATTAAGCAATGAGTGCAAACTTGACTTAGTTATAGCAAGCTAAGGGTCGGTAAATCCTGTGCCAGCCACCGCGGTCATACAGGAGACCCAAATCAACATTACTTAACGGCGTAAAGAGTGGTCACATGTTATCCAAGTAGCTAAGATTAAAAGGCAGCTGAGCCGTAGAAAGCCAAAGATGCCCATAAGGCCCCTACTTAAAGAAGATCTTAGAACAACGATTTATTGAAGCCCACGAAAGCCAGGGCCCAAACTGGGATTAGATACCCCACTATGCCTGGCCCTAAATCTTGATGCTCGATCTTACCGGAGCATCCGCCCGAGAACTACGAGCACAAACGCTTAAAACTCTAAGGACTTGGCGGTGCCCCAAACCCACCTAGAGGAGCCTGTTCTATAATCGATGATCCACGATACACCTTACCATTCCTTGCAACAGTTCAGCCTATATACCGCCGTCGCCAGCCCACCCACCCTGAAGGACCAACAGTGGACGCAATAGCCCTACAACGCTAATACGACAGGTCAAGGTATAGCCTATGGAATGGGAGCAATGGGCTACATTTTCTAGACTAGAACATACGGCAAAGGGACATGAAACTATCCCTGGAAGGCGGATTTAGCAGTAAAGAGAGACAATCGAGCCCTCTTTAAGCCGGCTCTGGGACACGTACATACCGCCCGTCACCCTCCTCAAAAGCGACCCCCCCCCCCCATAAATTAATAAGTTGATCAGCCAAAGAGGAGGTAAGTCGTAACAAGGTAAGTGTACCGGAAGGTGCACTTAGAACACCAAGACGTAGCCTTAAATTAAAGCACTCAGCTTACACCTGAGAGATATCTGCTAACATCAGATCGTCTTGAATGCCAAACTCTAGCCCAACCTACATGACCCGGAATAACAAAGCTACTTCCAACACCCAACTAAAGCATTTATTAGTCCCAGTATAGGCGATAGAAAAGACACCATTGGAGCGATAGAGACCACGTACCGTAAGGGAAAGATGAAATAGCAATGAAAACTAAGCTAAAAACAGCAAAGATCAACCCTTGTACCTTTTGCATCATGGTCTAGCAAGAAAAACCAAGCAAAATGAATTTAAGTTTGCCACCCCGAAACCCAAGCGAGCTACTTGCGAGCAGCTATTATGAGCGAACCCGTCTCTGTTGCAAAAGAGTGGGATGACTTGCTAGTAGAGGTGAAAAGCCAATCGAGCTGGGTGATAGCTGGTTGCCTGTGAAATGAATCTTAGTTCACTCTTAATTCTTCTCCAAGGAACCTACAAACCCCAATGAAGCGAATTAAGGGCTATTTAAAGGAGGTACAGCTCCTTTAAAAAAGAATACAATCTCCACGAGCGGATAAACAACAAACCTGCAAAACCTACTGTGGGCCTTTAAGCAGCCATCAACAAAGAGTGCGTTAAAGCTCTGCACCTTAAAAATATAAAAACCACGTGACTCCCTCCCCACTAACGGGCTAACCTATAGAACAATAGGAGAATTAATGCTAGAATGAGTAACCAGGGTCCTCCCTCTTAGACGCAAGCTTACATCAGTACATTATTAACAAGCCACCAATATACGACAAATCAAACAAGCAGAGTATTAAACACTTTGTTAACCCGACATAGGAGCGTCCATTAAGAAAGATTAAAACCTGTAAAAGGAACTAGGCAAACCCGTCAAGGCCCGACTGTTTACCAAAAACATAGCCTTCAGCCAACCCACAGACAAGTATTGAAGGTGATGCCTGCCCGGTGACTATGTTCAACGGCCGCGGTATCCTAACCGTGCAAAGGTAGCGCAATCAATTGTCCCATAAATCGGGACCCGTATGAATGGCTAAACGAGGTCTTAACTGTCTCTTACAGGCAATCGGTGAAATTGATCTCCCTGTGCAAAAGCAGGGATAAACCCATAAGACGAGAAGACCCTGTGGAACTTTAAAAACAGCAACCACCCCAAAATACATACACCCCCACCCCGGGCTTACTTATCCATTGGGACGATGGTCTGCATTTTTTCGGTTGGGGCGACCTTGGAGCAAAACAAAACCTCCAAACATGGGACAACACCTCCAGACTAAGAGCCACTACTCAAAGTGCTAATAGCCACCAGATCCAATATAATTGATCAATGGACCAAGCTACCCCAGGGATAACAGCGCAATCTCCTCCGAGAGTCCATATCGACGGGGAGGTTTACGACCTCGATGTTGGATCAGGACATCCTAGTGGTGCAGCCGCTACTAAGGGTTCGTTTGTTCAACGATTAACAGTCCTACGTGATCTGAGTTCAGACCGGAGTAATCCAGGTCGGTTTCTATCTATGAACAACTCTTCCCAGTACGAAAGGATAGGAAAAGTGGGGCCAATACCACAAGCAAGCCCCCGCCTTAAGTAATGAAACCAACTAAATTACGAAAAGCTATCACACCCACCCACGTCCTAGAAAAGGACAAGCTAGCGTGGCAGAGCTCGGCAAATGCAAAAGGCTTAAGTCCTTTAACTCAGAGGTTCAAATCCTCTCCCTAGCTTACCAACCCCCATATGACCAACTACCCACTTCTAACCAGCCTAATCATAGCCACTTCCTATGCCCTCCCCATTCTAATTGCAGTAGCCTTCCTCACACTAGTAGAACGTAAAATCCTAAGTTACATGCAAGGACGAAAGGGCCCAAATGTCGTAGGCCCATTCGGACTACTACAACCCTTGGCAGACGGGGTGAAACTATTCATCAAAGAACCGATCCGCCCATCAACATCTTCCCCAATCCTATTCACCACAACTCCAATACTAGCCCTTCTCCTAGCGATTTCAATTTGAACCCCACTCCCACTACCATTCTCTCTCGCAGACCTCAACCTAGGCCTACTCTTTCTCCTAGCCATATCTAGCCTAGCCGTATACTCTATTCTATGATCAGGATGAGCCTCCAACTCAAAATATGCCCTAATTGGAGCACTACGAGCAGTAGCCCAAACCATCTCGTATGAAGTCACCCTAGCAATTATCCTACTCTCCATCATCCTACTCAGCGGAAATTACAACCTAAGCACTCTCGCAACCACCCAAGAACCCCTGTACCTTATCTTCTCATGCTGGCCACTAGCCATAATATGATACGTATCCACACTAGCCGAGACAAACCGAGCCCCATTTGACCTTACAGAGGGGGAGTCAGAACTAGTCTCTGGCTTCAACGTGGAATATGCAGCAGGACCATTCGCTTTATTCTTCCTAGCCGAATACGCCAACATCATGCTAATAAACACACTAACTACCATCTTATTCTTCAACCCAAGCTTCCTAAACCCTCCGCAAGAACTATTCCCTGTGATTCTAGCCACAAAAGTCCTCCTACTATCTGCTGGTTTCCTATGAGTCCGTGCTTCATATCCGCGCTTCCGATACGACCAGCTAATACACCTTCTATGAAAAAACTTCCTCCCACTCACACTGGCGATATGCTTGTGACACACCAGCATATCAATCTGTTACGCTGGACTTCCCCCCTACCTAAGAACCATAAAAGGAAATGTGCCTGAACGTCCCAAAGGGTCACTATGATAAAGTGAACATAGAGGTATACCAGCCCTCTCATTTCCTAACTTAGAAAAACAGGAATCGAACCTGCACTAAAGGGATCAAAACCCTCCATACTCCCATTATATTACTTTCTAGTAGGGTCAGCTAACAAAGCTATCGGGCCCATACCCCGAAAATGATGGTTTAACCCCTTCCCCTACTAATGAACCCACAAGCAAAATTAATTTTCGCAATCAGCCTGTTTATAGGGACTGCCATCACAATCTCGAGCAACCACTGAATAATAGCCTGGGCCGGCCTTGAAATCAACACCCTAGCAATCCTGCCACTGATCTCAAAATCCCACCATCCACGAGCCATTGAAGCCGCAACCAAGTACTTCCTTACCCAAGCAACTGCCTCCGCACTAGTCTTATTTTCCAGCATAACCAATGCATGGCACACCGGACAATGGGACATCACCCAACTAACCCATCCAATATCGTGCCTCATCCTAACCTCCGCCCTAGCAATAAAACTAGGACTAGTCCCATTTCATTTCTGATTCCCAGAAGTCCTCCAAGGGTCCCCACTTACCACAGGCCTCCTCCTATCAACAATGATAAAATTACCCCCTATCTCACTGCTATTCATAACATCACCCTCACTAAACCCTACTCTGCTAGCCTGCATAGCAATCATATCTGCCGCTCTGGGAGGATGAATAGGACTAAACCAAACACAAATCCGAAAAATCCTAGCCTTCTCCTCCATCTCCCATCTAGGATGGATAACAATCATTATCTCGTACAACCCTAAACTAACCTTACTTAATTTTTACCTCTACACACTAATAACAATAGCAGTATTCCTAACTTTAAACACAATTAAAGTCTCAAAACTATCAACCCTAATAACTGCATGGACAAAGGTACCAGCACTAAACGCCATACTACTACTAACAATACTCTCTATAGCAGGACTGCCCCCATTAACAGGTTTCCTCCCAAAATGACTTATCATCCAAGAGCTAACTAAACAAGACATAATCCCAATAGCAACTTCAATCTCCCTCCTATCACTCCTAAGCCTATTCTTCTATCTTCGCCTAGCATACTGTGCAACAATCACACTACCCCCACACACCACCAACCACATTAAACAATGACATACTAACAAACCAACCAGCACCTTAATTGCCATCCTAATCACCATATCAACTGCACTCCTACCGGTTTCACCACTAATCACCACTATTATTTAAGAAACTTAGGATCACTTAAACCGAAGGCCTTCAAAGCCTTAAACAAGAGTTAAACCCTCTTAGTTTCTGCTAAGATCCGCAGGATGCTACCCCACATCTCCTGAATGCAACCCAGGTACTTTAATTAAGCTAGGACCTTACAACCCAACTAGGTAGATGGGCTTCGATCCCACAACAATATAGTTAACAGCTACATGCCCTAACCAACAGGCTTCTACCTAAGACTTCGGCGCAATCAATACGCATCTGCGAGTTTGCAACCCGCCGTGAATTTCACCACAAAGCCGATAAGAAGAGGAATTGAACCTCTGTAAAAAGGACTACAGCCTAACGCTTATACACTCAGCCATCTTACCTGTGACATTCATTAACCGATGATTATTCTCAACCAACCACAAAGATATCGGTACCCTATACCTAATTTTCGGCGCATGGGCCGGAATAGTGGGCACCTCACTAAGCCTTCTCATCCGAGCAGAACTAGGCCAACCAGGAGCCCTGCTCGGAGACGACCAAATCTACAACGTGATCGTTACAGCACATGCTTTCGTAATAATCTTCTTTATAGTTATACCAATTATGATCGGGGGCTTCGGCAACTGACTAGTCCCCCTAATAATTGGGGCCCCAGACATAGCATTCCCACGAATGAACAACATAAGCTTCTGACTTCTACCACCCTCTTTCCTCCTTCTCCTGGCTTCCTCCACAGTCGAGGCAGGAGCAGGTACGGGCTGAACAGTGTACCCCCCATTAGCCGGCAACTTAGCCCATGCTGGAGCTTCAGTTGACCTAGCCATCTTCTCCCTTCACCTAGCTGGAATCTCATCAATTCTGGGCGCAATCAACTTTATCACCACAGCAATTAACATAAAACCACCAGCCCTCTCCCAATACCAAACCCCCCTATTTGTCTGATCAGTACTTATCACAGCAGTCCTACTGCTTCTCTCCCTCCCTGTACTCGCTGCCGGAATCACTATACTACTAACCGACCGCAACCTAAATACCACTTTCTTTGACCCGGCAGGAGGAGGAGACCCAGTACTTTATCAACACCTATTCTGATTCTTCGGACACCCTGAAGTCTACATCCTCATTCTACCAGGATTCGGAATCATCTCCCACGTCGTAACCTACTACTCAGGAAAAAAAGAACCTTTCGGTTATATAGGAATGGTATGAGCTATACTTTCCATCGGGTTCCTAGGATTTATCGTTTGGGCCCACCATATATTCACAGTAGGCATGGACGTAGACACCCGAGCATACTTCACATCAGCCACTATAATCATCGCCATCCCAACTGGCATTAAAGTATTCAGCTGACTAGCAACACTCCACGGAGGCATTATCAAATGAGACCCACCCATACTATGGGCCCTAGGATTCATCTTCCTATTCACCATCGGGGGCCTAACAGGGATCGTTTTAGCAAACTCTTCACTAGACATTGCTCTGCACGATACCTACTATGTAGTAGCTCACTTCCACTATGTACTATCAATAGGAGCAGTATTCGCAATTCTAGCCGGATTCACACACTGATTCCCACTATTCACCGGGTACACTCTACATTCCACATGAGCCAAAATCCACTTCGGAGTAATATTTGTAGGCGTTAACCTCACCTTCTTCCCACAACACTTCCTTGGCCTAGCTGGCATGCCACGTCGATACTCAGACTACCCAGACGCCTACACACTATGAAACACCATCTCATCAGTAGGTTCCCTAATCTCTATAACAGCCGTAATCATGCTAGTATTCATCATCTGAGAAGCCTTCGCATCCAAACGCAAAGCTTTCCAACCAGAACTTACAAGCACAAATATCGAATGAATCTACGGTTGCCCACCCCCATTCCACACCTTTGAAGAACCAGCCTTTGTCCAAGTACAAGAAAGGAAGGACTCGAACCCTCATATGTTGGTTTCAAGCCAACCGCATAAAACCACTTATGCTTCTTTCTCATAGAGACGCTAGTAAAACGATTACATAGCCTTGTCAAGGCTATATTGCAGGTGAAAACCCTGTGCGCCTCAAAATATGGCCAACCACTCACAACTTAATTTCCAAGACGCCTCATCACCAATTATAGAAGAACTGATACAATTCCACGACCACGCCATAATAGTGGCCCTAGCCATCTGCAGCTTGGTCCTCTATCTACTGACTCTAATACTAACAGGTAAACTCTCATCAAATACAGTTGATGCACAGGCGATCGAACTAGTATGAACAATCCTACCAGCCATAGTACTAATCACCCTAGCCCTGCCATCCCTGCGCATCCTATACATGATGGATGAAGTCAACCAACCAGACCTCACTCTAAAAGCCATTGGACACCAATGGTACTGATCCTACGAGTACACCGACTTCAAAGACCTAACATTCGACTCCTACATAACACCAACATCAGAGCTCCCACTAGGACACTTTCGACTTCTAGAAGTAGACCACCGTGTTATCGTCCCAATAAACTCTACCATCCGAGTTATTGTCACCGCTGACGACGTCCTGCACTCATGAGCTGTACCAAGCCTAGGCGTCAAAACGGATGCAATCCCAGGACGACTAAACCAAACTTCCTTCCTAGCAAACCGACCAGGAGTATTCTACGGACAATGCTCAGAGATCTGCGGAGCAAACCACAGCTTCATACCAATCGTAGTAGAGTCCACACCACTTGACAACTTCGAAAACTGATCTTCTCTACTATCTTCCTAATCATTAAGAAGCTATGAAACAGCGTTAGCCTTTTAAGCTAGAGAAAGAGGGACGCTAACCCTCCTTAATGACATGCCACAACTCAACCCAAATCCATGATTTTTTATCATACTAACCTCATGACTAACATTTTCAATAATCATCCAACCTAAAATCCTATCCATAACATCCCCAAACCCACCACTCAACAAGACCACTACCACCACCCCTACTACCCCATGAACTTGACCATGAACCTAAGTTTCTTCGACCAATTCTCAAGTCCATCCCTACTGGGCATTCCACTAATCCTCATCTCAATCACTTTCCCAGCCCTACTACTACCGTCACAAAACAACCGCTGGGTGACGAGCCGTCTATCCACCCTACAACTATGAGCGGTCAACCTCATCACAAAGCAACTAATAATACCACTGAACAAAAAAGGACACAAATGAGCCCTAATCCTAACCTCATTAATGGTATTCCTCCTACTAATCAACCTTCTAGGCCTATTGCCCTACACATTCACTCCAACCACCCAACTATCCATGAGCCTAGCCCTAGCCTTCCCACTATGACTAGCCACCCTCCTCACAGGGTTACGCAACCAACCTTCAACTACCCTAGGGCACCTGCTACCAGAAGGCACTCCAACACCGCTGATCCCAGCACTGGTCTTAATTGAAACAACAAGCCTTCTAATTCGTCCTATTGCGCTAGGAGTACGACTAACAGCCAACCTCACAGCAGGACACCTTTTAATCCAACTTATTTCTACCGCCACGATCGCCTTACTATCGACCATACCTATGGTCTCCCTACTAACATTCCTAATCCTGCTGCTACTAACCATCCTGGAAGTAGCCGTAGCCATGATCCAGGCCTACGTCTTTGTCCTCCTACTCAGCCTCTACCTCCAAGAAAACATCTAACACAATGGCACACCAAGCACACTCCTACCACATAGTAGATCCAAGCCCATGACCCATCTTCGGAGCAGCCGCCGCCCTACTAACCACGTCCGGCCTAACCATATGATTCCACTACCACTCCCCACAACTACTTGCCATTGGCCTATTATCAACCACCCTAGTCATATTCCAATGATGACGAGACATTGTACGCGAAAGCACATTCCAAGGTCACCACACTCCCACCGTCCAAAAAGGGCTACGATACGGCATAGTCCTGTTCATCACATCAGAAGCTTTCTTCTTCCTAGGCTTCTTCTGAGCCTTCTTCCACTCAAGCCTAGCCCCAACCCCAGAACTAGGAGGACAATGACCACCAGCAGGAATCAAACCCTTGAACCCCATAGAAGTACCGCTACTAAACACTGCCATCCTACTAGCTTCAGGAATCACCGTCACATGAGCCCATCACGCTATCATAGAGGCCCGCCGAAAACAAGCAATCTATGCTCTCACCTTAACTGTCCTCCTAGGATTCTACTTTACCGCACTACAAGCCATAGAATACTACGAAGCTCCCTTCTCCATCGCAGACGGAGTATACGGGTCTACCTTCTTCGTAGCCACTGGATTTCACGGCCTACACGTAATCATTGGCTCCACATTCCTCCTAATCTGCCTCCTACGCCTCATTAAATTCCACTTTACACCAAACCATCACTTTGGTTTCGAAGCAGCAGCCTGATACTGACACTTTGTAGACGTCGTATGACTATTCCTATATATCTATTTACTGATGAGGATCCTGCTCTTCTAGTATACTAATTACAATCGACTTCCAATCCTTAAAATCTGGTTCAAACCCAGAGAAGAGCAATAAACATAATCACATTTATAATCACCCTATCCATAACCCTAAGCATCGCCCTAACCATACTAAACCTATGACTGGCCCAAACGAACCCAGACTCAGAAAAACTATCCCCATACGAATGCGGCTTTGACCCATTAGGATCCGCTCGACTACCATTCTCCATTCGATTCTTCCTAGTAGCAATCCTATTCCTACTGTTCGACCTAGAAATTGCCCTACTCCTACCTCTTCCATGAGCCACCCAACTCCAAGCCCCAACCACTACACTAACATGAGCCTCAGTCCTTATCCTACTCCTCACCCTAGGTCTAGTGTACGAATGAACCCAAGGAGGGCTAGAATGGGCCGAATAACAGAAAGTTAGTCTAACCAAGACAGTTGATTTCGACTCAACAGATTATAGCCACAACCCTATAACTTTCTTAATGACCCTCCTACACCTAAGCTTCTACTCAGCCTTCTCCCTAAGCGCCTTAGGCCTAGCCTTCCACCGAACCCACCTAATCTCAGCCTTACTATGCTTAGAGGGCATGATATTGTCTATATATGTAGCCCTGTCAATATGACCCATCCAAACACAAATAACATCCGCCACCATACTACCAATACTTATACTAACATTCTCAGCCTGCGAAGCAGGAACGGGGCTCGCCCTACTAGTAGCCTCAACACGCACCCACGGTTCAGACCACCTCCACAACTTTAACCTCCTAAAATGCTAAAAATCATCATACCAACTATTATACTCCTTCCCATGACCATATCCTCACCCAGCAAGTACCTTTGGGCTAATACCACAACACACAGCATATTAATTGCCGCCATTAGCCTACAGCTATTCACCCCAACATACTACCCAAACAAAAACCTATCTCACTGGACTGCTATCGACCAAATCTCTTCACCACTACTAGTCCTATCATGTTGACTCCTGCCTCTGATGCTAATGGCAAGTCAAAACCATCTAGAACAAGAACCAACCAACCGCAAACGAATCTTCATCACAACAATCATTCTAGCTCAACTATTCATCCTATCAGCCTTCTCAGCCTCGGAACTCATACTATTCTACATTGCTTTTGAAGCAACCCTAATCCCCACATTAATCCTCATCACCCGATGAGGAAACCAACCAGAACGACTTAAAGCCGGAATCTACCTACTGTTCTACACGCTTGCCAGCTCACTCCCCCTACTAATCGCCATCCTGCACCTACACAACCAAACTGGCACATTATACTTCCCAATACTTAAACTATCCCACCCAACCATCACACACTCCTGAACGGGCCTAGCAGCCAGCTTAGCCCTTCTCGTAGCATTCATGGTCAAAGCTCCACTATACGGACTACACCTATGACTGCCTAAAGCTCATGTAGAGGCCCCAATTGCCGGCTCAATGCTTCTCGCAGCCCTGCTCTTAAAACTGGGAGGCTACGGCATCATACGAGTCACTATCCTAGTAAACCCATCCCTAAACAACCTGCACTACCCATTCATCACCCTCTCTCTATGGGGAGCGCTCATAACTAGTGCCATCTGCCTACGACAAATCGACCTAAAGTCACTAATCGCTTACTCATCAGTAAGCCACATAGGCCTTGTCATCGCCGCAACTATAATCCAAACCCAATGAGCATTCTCAGGAGCAATGATCCTAATAATTTCACACGGACTAACCTCATCCATACTATTCTGCCTAGCCAACACAAACTACGAACGCACCCACAGCCGAATTCTACTACTAACACGAGGCATCCAGCCCCTACTCCCATTAATAGCCATCTGATGACTTTTAGCCAACCTAACAAACATGGCACTACCCCCCACAACTAACCTTATAGCAGAACTAACCATTGTAATCGCCCTGTTCAACTGATCCTCCCTAACAATCATCCTAACAGGCATTGCAATCCTCCTAACTGCCTCATACACCCTATACATACTAACAATGACACAACGAGGAGCACTCCCATCCCACATCACATCAATCCAAAACTCCTCCACACGAGAGCATCTTCTTATAGCCCTACACATAATCCCAATAGCCCTCCTCATCTTAAAGCCAGAGCTAATCTCCGGCATCCCAGTATGCAAGTATAGTTTCAACCCAAACATTAGACCGTGACTCTAAAGATAGAAGTTAAAACCTTCTTACCTGCCGAGGGGAGGTTTAACCAACAAGAACTGCTAATTCTTGCATCTGAGTCTAAAACCTCAGCCCCCTTACTTTCAAAGGATAATAGCAATCCAATGGTCTTAGGAACCACGTATCTTGGTGCAAATCCAAGTGAAAGTAATGGACCTACCACTAACCCTAAACACATTCACACTATTAACCCTAACAACCCTAACTACTCCAATCATTTTCCCACTATTATCAGACAGCCTCAAAAACACTCCCAACACCATCACACAAACAGTCAAAGCCTCATTTCTAATCAGCTTAGTCCCAATAACAATCCACATCCACTCAGGTATGGAAGGCCTGGTCTCCTCATGAGAATGAAAATTCATCATAAACTTCAAAATCCCAATCAGCCTTAAACTAGACTTTTACTCCCTTACATTCTTCCCAATTGCCCTATTCGTGTCATGGTCAATCCTGCAATTCGCAACATGATACATGGCCTCAGACCCACACATCACAAAATTCTTCACCTTCCTCCTACTGTTCCTAATTACCATGCTAATCCTAATCATCGCCAATAACCTATTTGTCCTGTTCATTGGATGAGAAGGAGTAGGGATCATATCCTTCCTCCTGATCAGCTGATGACACGGACGAGCAGAAGCCAACACCGCCGCCCTACAAGCAGTGCTTTACAACCGAATCGGAGACATTGGCCTCATCCTTTGCATAGCATGACTAGCCTATACCATAAACACCTGAGAACTCCAACAATTCCCCTCCACTTCACAGACCCCAACCTTACCCCTCCTAGGGCTGATCCTGGCAGCAACAGGCAAATCCGCTCAATTTGGATTACACCCATGACTCCCATCCGCAATAGAAGGCCCAACCCCAGTCTCAGCCTTACTACACTCAAGCACTATAGTAGTGGCCGGAATCTTCCTACTAATCCGAACCCACCCACTATTCCACAACAACCAAACAGCCCTCTCTCTCTGCCTTTGCCTGGGAGCCCTCTCCACCCTATTTGCAGCCACATGTGCCCTCACACAGAACGACAATCAAAAAAATTATCGCCTTCTCCACCTCAAGTCAGCTAGGCCTAATAATAGTCACTATTGGATTAAACCTTCCACAACTAGCCTTCCTACACATCTCAACCCACGCATTCTTCAAGGCCATGCTATTCCTCTGCTCAGGCTCCATCATCCACAGCCTCAACGGAGAACAAGACATCCGAAAAATGAGGCCTCCAAAAAATGCTCCCAACAACCACCTCATGTCTCACTATCGGTAACCTAGCACTAATAGGAACCCCATTCCTAGCAGGATTTTACTCAAAGGACCAAATCATCGAAAACCTAAACACCTCATACCTAAACTCATGAGCCCTGCTCCTAACCCTGCTAGCCACATCATTCACCGCGGTCTATACAATCCGCATGACCGTTCTAGTCCAAAGCGGCTTCACCCGAATCCCTCCCCTAACCTCAATAAACGAAAACAACCCTGCAGTAATCCGCCCAATCACCCGACTAGCACTAGGAAGCATCACAGCTGGTTTAATCATTACCTCATACATCCTACCAACAAAAACACCACCCACAACCATACCCACATCAATCAAAATAACGGCCCTAGTAGTAACAGCCCTAGGAATCGCCCTAGCACTCGAACTATCAAAAATAGCCCAAACCCTAATCCTGACCAAACAAAACCCATTCTACAACTTCTCAATCTCCCTAGGCTATTTCAACCTACTAACCCACCGATCAAGCGTAACAAACCTATTATCAGGAGGACAAAACATCGCCTCACACCTCATAGACCTTTCCTGATACAAGCTATTAGGCCCAGAAGGCCTAGCCAATATGCAGTCAACAACATCCAAAACCGCTACCACATTCCACCAAGGCCTAATCAAAGCCTACCTAGGGTCCTTTGCCCTATCCATCCTAATCATCATTATTTCCACATACAGAAAACTTAATGGCCCCAAATCTTCGTAAAAACCACCCCCTACTAAAAGTCATCAACGACGCCCTAATTGACCTACCAACACCATCAAATATCTCATCATGATGAAACTTTGGATCCCTACTGGGTGTTTGCCTAGCCACACAAATCGTCACAGGACTACTGCTAGCCATACACTACACAGCAGACACCTCCCTAGCCTTCTCCTCCGTCACCCACATATGCCGAGACGTCCAATTCGGCTGACTAATCCGAAACCTCCACGCAAACGGAGCTTCATTCTTCTTCATCTGCATCTACCTTCACATCGGCCGAGGCTTCTACTACGGCTCATACTTAAACAAAGAAACCTGAAACGTAGGGGTCATCCTCCTACTCACCCTCATAGCAACAGCCTTCGTAGGATACGTCCTGCCATGAGGACAAATATCATTCTGAGGAGCCACAGTCATCACGAACCTATTCTCAGCCATCCCCTACATCGGACAAACACTAGTTGAATGAGCATGAGGCGGATTCTCAGTAGACAACCCCACACTCACTCGATTCTTCGCTATCCACTTCCTACTACCATTCGTCATTGTAGGATTAACACTAGTCCACCTCACCCTCCTACACGAAACCGGATCAAACAATCCACTAGGTATCCCATCAGACTGCGACAAAATCCCATTCCACCCCTACTACTCCACAAAAGACATCGTAGGGTTCGCACTAATATTTATCCCCCTCGCCAGCCTAGCTCTATTCTTACCCAACCTGCTAGGAGACCCAGAAAACTTCACACCAGCCAACCCACTAGCCACACCCCCTCACATCAAACCCGAATGATACTTCCTATTCGCCTACGCCATCCTACGATCCATCCCAAACAAACTAGGAGGAGTCCTGGCCCTAGCCGCCTCCGTCCTAGTACTATTTCTCATGCCCCTCCTGCACACATCCAAACTACGTTCAATAACATTCCGCCCACTGTCACAAATTCTGTTTTGAACACTAGTAGCAAACCTTCTAGTACTAACCTGAGTAGGCAGCCAGCCAGTTGAACACCCATTCATCATCATTGGCCAACTAGCCTCATTTACCTACTTCACTATCATTCTAGTCCTCTTCCCAATTGTTTCCATCGTAGAAAACAAAATACTCAAACTCTAATACTCTAATAGTTTATTAAAACATTGGTCTTGTAAGCCAAAGATTGAAGACTCAACCTCTTCTTAGAGTTTCCCCCCCCCCCCCCTCCAAAAATTTTCGGCCGCGCCGGAAAGAATTAAAGAAAAGGGCCCCTCCAAAAATTTTCGGCCGCGCCGGAAAGAATTAAAGAAAAGGGCCCCTCCAAAAATTTTCGGCCGCGCCGGAAAAAAATTAAAGAAAAGGCCCCCCCCCCCCTTACCCCCCCCGCGGCTTTTTCATATTACTTAAGGTATGTATTGCGCCACATTAATTTATTATCCCCATCAGGCACTACATTAATGTAGGATATTCCACCCAAAGACCAACCTCACCTCCAACCCCCGCCCAACATTTTCTCCAAATAGATAATGTGCGAGCAGTCACACCACCCCCCCATTTTTGCTTCAGGTACCATCACACCCAGCTAACCCGACCAACATCACACTACAAGCGTCACCCGAGATCGACAGTCTCTACAACGTACCTAACAACCAGCCCCGGATACGAGGGAATGTCCCAGCGCACCTTTGAATTCACGAGGTCATACAATTCGCCCACCTCCTAAAGCAAGCCTCTCGACCAACAGCTTTCAAGCGCTCACAAGCCAGAGAACCTGGTTATCTATTAACCGTGCTCCTCACGAGAACCGAGCTACTCAACGTCAGTTATACCCACGTCCCTTGTCTTGAGCCCATACTTTCCCTCTTACCCTCGAGGCCCTACTTGCTCTTTTGCGCCACCCGTGGTAACTTCAGGACCATAAACTGCCTCGCCCTCTCTACTTGCTCTTCACAGATACAAGTGCTGGGGATGGACACTCCTCATTTCCTCTCGTTATCGCGACATTTCCTTTCTCTTTCTCTTCTCTTCTTCTGGGGGCGTCTTCAATATGCCCTTCCAGTGCGTAGCAGGAGATATCTTCCTCTTGACGTGAGCATCACATTACCGGCGAGCTACCTGCCGACCACCTGTAAGCCCATAGTGTCATGGTTGAAGGATAAGGTCGTCGCAAACTTGACACTGATGCACTTTAGCCTCATTCATGAAACCCGCGCTTTTTACCTCTTAAGCCATTGAATAATGCAATGGTCACCGGACATAACTATTTTATTCTCACTTTGCTGAGACTTATACCTAAACCCATCATTTCACCCCCAAAATTTATTCACTTCATTTTTTATCGTGTAATTTTCATCAAAACAAACAAATAATTAACTATATATCCCTATATTATTCATGCAACCAAATTACACACCCCCCCACAACCTCAGAAAGAAAGGAATTAAACCTCCATCACCAACTCCCAAAGCTGGCATTTAGACTAAACTACTTTCTGACACAACCCTAGACAGCCCGAATAGCCCCCCGAGACAACCCCCGCACAAGCTCTAGAACCACAAACAAAGTTAACAACAACCCCCATCCACCCACCAAGAACAACCCAACCCCACACGAATAAAACATAGCCACCCCACTAAAATCCAACCGTCCTACCAATAAACCACCACTATCAACCGTCCCCCCATCAACTAAAACCACAGAAGTACCTAGCACAACAGCACCAGCTCCAACAACTAACCCAATCCCCAATCCATACCCAACAACCCCCCAATCTACCCAAGCCTCAGGATAAGGATCCGCCGCCAATGAAACCGAATAAACAAACACCACCAACATCCCCCCCAAATACACTATAACAAGCACCAAAGACATGAAAGAAGCACCCAAACTAACCAACCAACCACAGCCAGCAATAGACGCCACGACCAACCCAACCACTCCATAATAAGGGGATGGATTAGAAGCAACCGCCAGCCCACCCAGAACAAAACAAAGCCCTATAAACAGAACAAACTTCATCATAATTCCCGCCCAGCCTCTACCTGGGATCTGCAGCCTGAAAAACTGCCGTTATCCTTTAACTACAGGAACTACTCCATTCAACATCACCACCAACATCACTTTTTATACTTCATTTTCACCATACCAACTATTCCCCCCCCCCCCCTTACCCCCCCCGCGGCTTTTTCATATTACTTAAGGTATGTATTGCGCCACATTAATTTATTATCCCCATCAGGCACTACATTAATGTAGGATATTCCACCCAAAGACCAACCTCACCTCCAACCCCCGCCCAACATTTTCTCCAAATAGATAATGTGCGAGCAGTCACACCACCCCCCCATTTTTGCTTCAGGTACCATCACACCCAGCTAACCCGACCAACATCACACTACAAGCGTCACCCGAGATCGACAGTCTCTACAACGTACCTAACAACCAGCCCCGGATACGAGGGAATGTCCCAGCGCACCTTTGAATTCACGAGGTCATACAATTCGCCCACCTCCTAAAGCAAGCCTCTCGACCAACAGCTTTCAAGCGCTCACAAGCCAGAGAACCTGGTTATCTATTAACCGTGCTCCTCACGAGAACCGAGCTACTCAACGTCAGTTATACCCACGTCCCTTGTCTTGAGCCCATACTTTCCCTCTTACCCTCGAGGCCCTACTTGCTCTTTTGCGCCACCCGTGGTAACTTCAGGACCATAAACTGCCTCGCCCTCTCTACTTGCTCTTCACAGATACAAGTGCTGGGGATGGACGCTCCTCATTTCCTCTCGTTATCGCGACATTTCCTTTCTCTTTCTCTTCTCTTCTTCTGGGGGCGTCTTCAATATGCCCTTCCAGTGCGTAGCAGGAGATATCTTCCTCTTGACGTGAGCATCACATTACCGGCGAGCTACCTGCCGACCACCTGTAAGCCCATAGTGTCATGGTTGAAGGATAAGGTCGTCGCAAACTTGACACTGATGCACTTTAGCCTCATTCATGAAACCCGCGCTTTTTACCTCTTAAGCCATTGAATAATGCAATGGTCACCGGACATAACTATTTTATTCTCACTTTGCTGAGACTTATACCTAAACCCATCATTTCACCCCCAAAATTTATTCACTTCATTTTTTATCGTGTAATTTTCATCAAAACAAACAAATAATTAACTATATATCCCTATATTATTCATGCAACCAAATTACACACCCACCACTACGACACTTAACCCAAACTTACCTGCCTTTTTTTGGACAAAAAACCAAACAAAAACAACACATCACCACTCACCAAACCAAACCCACCTAAGTCTTTGTAGCTTACAAAAAGCATGACACTGAAGATGTCAAGACGGCAGCCACACGCACCCAAAGACAAAAGACTTAGTCCTAACCTTACTGTTGGTTGTTGCTAAATATATACATGCAAGTATCCGCGCTCCAGTGTAGATGCCCTGGGTACCCTAAATTTAGGTCGACAGGAGCGGGTATCAGGCACACCCATCACCGTAGCCCAAAACGCCTTGCAATTGCCACACCCCCACGGGTATTCAGCAGTAATTAATATTAAGCAATGAGTGCAAACTTGACTTAGTTATAGCAAGCTAAGGGTCGGTAAATCCTGTGCCAGCCACCGCGGTCATACAGGAGACCCAAATCAACATTACTTAACGGCGTAAAGAGTGGTCACATGTTATCCAAGTAGCTAAGATTAAAAGGCAGCTGAGCCGTAGAGAAAGCCAAAGATGCCCATAAGGCCCCTACTTAAAGAAGATCTTAGAACAACGATTTATTGAAGCCCACGAAAGCCAGGGCCCAAACTGGGATTAGATACCCCACTATGCCTGGCCCTAAATCTTGATGCTCGATCTTACCGGAGCATCCGCCCGAGAACTACGAGCACAAACGCTTAAAACTCTAAGGACTTGGCGGTGCCCCAAACCCACCTAGAGGAGCCTGTTCTATAATCGATGATCCACGATACACCTTACCATTCCTTGCAACAGTTCAGCCTATATACCGCCGTCGCCAGCCCACCCACCCTGAAGGACCAACAGTGGACGCAATAGCCCTACAACGCTAATACGACAGGTCAAGGTATAGCCTATGGAATGGGAGCAATGGGCTACATTTTCTAGACTAGAACATACGGCAAAGGGACATGAAACTATCCCTGGAAGGCGGATTTAGCAGTAAAGAGAGACAATCGAGCCCTCTTTAAGCCGGCTCTGGGACACGTACATACCGCCCGTCACCCTCCTCAAAAGCGACCCCCCCCCCCATAAATTAATAAGTTGATCAGCCAAAGAGGAGGTAAGTCGTAACAAGGTAAGTGTACCGGAAGGTGCACTTAGAACACCAAGACGTAGCCTTAAATTAAAGCACTCAGCTTACACCTGAGAGATATCTGCTAACATCAGATCGTCTTGAATGCCAAACTCTAGCCCAACCTACATGACCCGGAATAACAAAGCTACTTCCAACACCCAACTAAAGCATTTATTAGTCCCAGTATAGGCGATAGAAAAGACACCATTGGAGCGATAGAGACCACGTACCGTAAGGGAAAGATGAAATAGCAATGAAAACTAAGCTAAAAACAGCAAAGATCAACCCTTGTACCTTTTGCATCATGGTCTAGCAAGAAAAACCAAGCAAAATGAATTTAAGTTTGCCACCCCGAAACCCAAGCGAGCTACTTGCGAGCAGCTATTATGAGCGAACCCGTCTCTGTTGCAAAAGAGTGGGATGACTTGCTAGTAGAGGTGAAAAGCCAATCGAGCTGGGTGATAGCTGGTTGCCTGTGAAATGAATCTTAGTTCACTCTTAATTCTTCTCCAAGGAACCTACAAACCCCAATGAAGCGAATTAAGGGCTATTTAAAGGAGGTACAGCTCCTTTAAAAAAGAATACAATCTCCACGAGCGGATAAACAACAAACCTGCAAAACCTACTGTGGGCCTTTAAGCAGCCATCAACAAAGAGTGCGTTAAAGCTCTGCACCTTAAAAATATAAAAACCACGTGACTCCCTCCCCACTAACGGGCTAACCTATAGAACAATAGGAGAATTAATGCTAGAATGAGTAACCAGGGTCCTCCCTCTTAGACGCAAGCTTACATCAGTACATTATTAACAAGCCACCAATATACGACAAATCAAACAAGCAGAGTATTAAACACTTTGTTAACCCGACATAGGAGCGTCCATTAAGAAAGATTAAAACCTGTAAAAGGAACTAGGCAAACCCGTCAAGGCCCGACTGTTTACCAAAAACATAGCCTTCAGCCAACCCACAGACAAGTATTGAAGGTGATGCCTGCCCGGTGACTATGTTCAACGGCCGCGGTATCCTAACCGTGCAAAGGTAGCGCAATCAATTGTCCCATAAATCGGGACCCGTATGAATGGCTAAACGAGGTCTTAACTGTCTCTTACAGGCAATCGGTGAAATTGATCTCCCTGTGCAAAAGCAGGGATAAACCCATAAGACGAGAAGACCCTGTGGAACTTTAAAAACAGCAACCACCCCAAAATACATACACCCCCACCCCGGGCTTACTTATCCATTGGGACGATGGTCTGCATTTTTTCGGTTGGGGCGACCTTGGAGCAAAACAAAACCTCCAAACATGGGACAACACCTCCAGACTAAGAGCCACTACTCAAAGTGCTAATAGCCACCAGATCCAATATAATTGATCAATGGACCAAGCTACCCCAGGGATAACAGCGCAATCTCCTCCGAGAGTCCATATCGACGGGGAGGTTTACGACCTCGATGTTGGATCAGGACATCCTAGTGGTGCAGCCGCTACTAAGGGTTCGTTTGTTCAACGATTAACAGTCCTACGTGATCTGAGTTCAGACCGGAGTAATCCAGGTCGGTTTCTATCTATGAACAACTCTTCCCAGTACGAAAGGATAGGAAAAGTGGGGCCAATACCACAAGCAAGCCCCCGCCTTAAGTAATGAAACCAACTAAATTACGAAAAGCTATCACACCCACCCACGTCCTAGAAAAGGACAAGCTAGCGTGGCAGAGCTCGGCAAATGCAAAAGGCTTAAGTCCTTTAACTCAGAGGTTCAAATCCTCTCCCTAGCTTACCAACCCCCATATGACCAACTACCCACTTCTAACCAGCCTAATCATAGCCACTTCCTATGCCCTCCCCATTCTAATTGCAGTAGCCTTCCTCACACTAGTAGAACGTAAAATCCTAAGTTACATGCAAGGACGAAAGGGCCCAAATGTCGTAGGCCCATTCGGACTACTACAACCCTTGGCAGACGGGGTGAAACTATTCATCAAAGAACCGATCCGCCCATCAACATCTTCCCCAATCCTATTCACCACAACTCCAATACTAGCCCTTCTCCTAGCGATTTCAATTTGAACCCCACTCCCACTACCATTCTCTCTCGCAGACCTCAACCTAGGCCTACTCTTTCTCCTAGCCATATCTAGCCTAGCCGTATACTCTATTCTATGATCAGGATGAGCCTCCAACTCAAAATATGCCCTAATTGGAGCACTACGAGCAGTAGCCCAAACCATCTCGTATGAAGTCACCCTAGCAATTATCCTACTCTCCATCATCCTACTCAGCGGAAATTACAACCTAAGCACTCTCGCAACCACCCAAGAACCCCTGTACCTTATCTTCTCATGCTGGCCACTAGCCATAATATGATACGTATCCACACTAGCCGAGACAAACCGAGCCCCATTTGACCTTACAGAGGGGGAGTCAGAACTAGTCTCTGGCTTCAACGTGGAATATGCAGCAGGACCATTCGCTTTATTCTTCCTAGCCGAATACGCCAACATCATGCTAATAAACACACTAACTACCATCTTATTCTTCAACCCAAGCTTCCTAAACCCTCCGCAAGAACTATTCCCTGTGATTCTAGCCACAAAAGTCCTCCTACTATCTGCTGGTTTCCTATGAGTCCGTGCTTCATATCCGCGCTTCCGATACGACCAGCTAATACACCTTCTATGAAAAAACTTCCTCCCACTCACACTGGCGATATGCTTGTGACACACCAGCATATCAATCTGTTACGCTGGACTTCCCCCCTACCTAAGAACCATAAAAGGAAATGTGCCTGAACGTCCCAAAGGGTCACTATGATAAAGTGAACATAGAGGTATACCAGCCCTCTCATTTCCTAACTTAGAAAAACAGGAATCGAACCTGCACTAAAGGGATCAAAACCCTCCATACTCCCATTATATTACTTTCTAGTAGGGTCAGCTAACAAAGCTATCGGGCCCATACCCCGAAAATGATGGTTTAACCCCTTCCCCTACTAATGAACCCACAAGCAAAATTAATTTTCGCAATCAGCCTGTTTATAGGGACTGCCATCACAATCTCGAGCAACCACTGAATAATAGCCTGGGCCGGCCTTGAAATCAACACCCTAGCAATCCTGCCACTGATCTCAAAATCCCACCATCCACGAGCCATTGAAGCCGCAACCAAGTACTTCCTTACCCAAGCAACTGCCTCCGCACTAGTCTTATTTTCCAGCATAACCAATGCATGGCACACCGGACAATGGGACATCACCCAACTAACCCATCCAATATCGTGCCTCATCCTAACCTCCGCCCTAGCAATAAAACTAGGACTAGTCCCATTTCATTTCTGATTCCCAGAAGTCCTCCAAGGGTCCCCACTTACCACAGGCCTCCTCCTATCAACAATGATAAAATTACCCCCTATCTCACTGCTATTCATAACATCACCCTCACTAAACCCTACTCTGCTAGCCTGCATAGCAATCATATCTGCCGCTCTGGGAGGATGAATAGGACTAAACCAAACACAAATCCGAAAAATCCTAGCCTTCTCCTCCATCTCCCATCTAGGATGGATAACAATCATTATCTCGTACAACCCTAAACTAACCTTACTTAATTTTTACCTCTACACACTAATAACAATAGCAGTATTCCTAACTTTAAACACAATTAAAGTCTCAAAACTATCAACCCTAATAACTGCATGGACAAAGGTACCAGCACTAAACGCCATACTACTACTAACAATACTCTCTATAGCAGGACTGCCCCCATTAACAGGTTTCCTCCCAAAATGACTTATCATCCAAGAGCTAACTAAACAAGACATAATCCCAATAGCAACTTCAATCTCCCTCCTATCACTCCTAAGCCTATTCTTCTATCTTCGCCTAGCATACTGTGCAACAATCACACTACCCCCACACACCACCAACCACATTAAACAATGACATACTAACAAACCAACCAGCACCTTAATTGCCATCCTAATCACCATATCAACTGCACTCCTACCGGTTTCACCACTAATCACCACTATTATTTAAGAAACTTAGGATCACTTAAACCGAAGGCCTTCAAAGCCTTAAACAAGAGTTAAACCCTCTTAGTTTCTGCTAAGATCCGCAGGATGCTACCCCACATCTCCTGAATGCAACCCAGGTACTTTAATTAAGCTAGGACCTTACAACCCAACTAGGTAGATGGGCTTCGATCCCACAACAATATAGTTAACAGCTACATGCCCTAACCAACAGGCTTCTACCTAAGACTTCGGCGCAATCAATACGCATCTGCGAGTTTGCAACCCGCCGTGAATTTCACCACAAAGCCGATAAGAAGAGGAATTGAACCTCTGTAAAAAGGACTACAGCCTAACGCTTATACACTCAGCCATCTTACCTGTGACATTCATTAACCGATGATTATTCTCAACCAACCACAAAGATATCGGTACCCTATACCTAATTTTCGGCGCATGGGCCGGAATAGTGGGCACCTCACTAAGCCTTCTCATCCGAGCAGAACTAGGCCAACCAGGAGCCCTGCTCGGAGACGACCAAATCTACAACGTGATCGTTACAGCACATGCTTTCGTAATAATCTTCTTTATAGTTATACCAATTATGATCGGGGGCTTCGGCAACTGACTAGTCCCCCTAATAATTGGGGCCCCAGACATAGCATTCCCACGAATGAACAACATAAGCTTCTGACTTCTACCACCCTCTTTCCTCCTTCTCCTGGCTTCCTCCACAGTCGAGGCAGGAGCAGGTACGGGCTGAACAGTGTACCCCCCATTAGCCGGCAACTTAGCCCATGCTGGAGCTTCAGTTGACCTAGCCATCTTCTCCCTTCACCTAGCTGGAATCTCATCAATTCTGGGCGCAATCAACTTTATCACCACAGCAATTAACATAAAACCACCAGCCCTCTCCCAATACCAAACCCCCCTATTTGTCTGATCAGTACTTATCACAGCAGTCCTACTGCTTCTCTCCCTCCCTGTACTCGCTGCCGGAATCACTATACTACTAACCGACCGCAACCTAAATACCACTTTCTTTGACCCGGCAGGAGGAGGAGACCCAGTACTTTATCAACACCTATTCTGATTCTTCGGACACCCTGAAGTCTACATCCTCATTCTACCAGGATTCGGAATCATCTCCCACGTCGTAACCTACTACTCAGGAAAAAAAGAACCTTTCGGTTATATAGGAATGGTATGAGCTATACTTTCCATCGGGTTCCTAGGATTTATCGTTTGGGCCCACCATATATTCACAGTAGGCATGGACGTAGACACCCGAGCATACTTCACATCAGCCACTATAATCATCGCCATCCCAACTGGCATTAAAGTATTCAGCTGACTAGCAACACTCCACGGAGGCATTATCAAATGAGACCCACCCATACTATGGGCCCTAGGATTCATCTTCCTATTCACCATCGGGGGCCTAACAGGGATCGTTTTAGCAAACTCTTCACTAGACATTGCTCTGCACGATACCTACTATGTAGTAGCTCACTTCCACTATGTACTATCAATAGGAGCAGTATTCGCAATTCTAGCCGGATTCACACACTGATTCCCACTATTCACCGGGTACACTCTACATTCCACATGAGCCAAAATCCACTTCGGAGTAATATTTGTAGGCGTTAACCTCACCTTCTTCCCACAACACTTCCTTGGCCTAGCTGGCATGCCACGTCGATACTCAGACTACCCAGACGCCTACACACTATGAAACACCATCTCATCAGTAGGTTCCCTAATCTCTATAACAGCCGTAATCATGCTAGTATTCATCATCTGAGAAGCCTTCGCATCCAAACGCAAAGCTTTCCAACCAGAACTTACAAGCACAAATATCGAATGAATCTACGGTTGCCCACCCCCATTCCACACCTTTGAAGAACCAGCCTTTGTCCAAGTACAAGAAAGGAAGGACTCGAACCCTCATATGTTGGTTTCAAGCCAACCGCATAAAACCACTTATGCTTCTTTCTCATAGAGACGCTAGTAAAACGATTACATAGCCTTGTCAAGGCTATATTGCAGGTGAAAACCCTGTGCGCCTCAAAATATGGCCAACCACTCACAACTTAATTTCCAAGACGCCTCATCACCAATTATAGAAGAACTGATACAATTCCACGACCACGCCATAATAGTGGCCCTAGCCATCTGCAGCTTGGTCCTCTATCTACTGACTCTAATACTAACAGGTAAACTCTCATCAAATACAGTTGATGCACAGGCGATCGAACTAGTATGAACAATCCTACCAGCCATAGTACTAATCACCCTAGCCCTGCCATCCCTGCGCATCCTATACATGATGGATGAAGTCAACCAACCAGACCTCACTCTAAAAGCCATTGGACACCAATGGTACTGATCCTACGAGTACACCGACTTCAAAGACCTAACATTCGACTCCTACATAACACCAACATCAGAGCTCCCACTAGGACACTTTCGACTTCTAGAAGTAGACCACCGTGTTATCGTCCCAATAAACTCTACCATCCGAGTTATTGTCACCGCTGACGACGTCCTGCACTCATGAGCTGTACCAAGCCTAGGCGTCAAAACGGATGCAATCCCAGGACGACTAAACCAAACTTCCTTCCTAGCAAACCGACCAGGAGTATTCTACGGACAATGCTCAGAGATCTGCGGAGCAAACCACAGCTTCATACCAATCGTAGTAGAGTCCACACCACTTGACAACTTCGAAAACTGATCTTCTCTACTATCTTCCTAATCATTAAGAAGCTATGAAACAGCGTTAGCCTTTTAAGCTAGAGAAAGAGGGACGCTAACCCTCCTTAATGACATGCCACAACTCAACCCAAATCCATGATTTTTTATCATACTAACCTCATGACTAACATTTTCAATAATCATCCAACCTAAAATCCTATCCATAACATCCCCAAACCCACCACTCAACAAGACCACTACCACCACCCCTACTACCCCATGAACTTGACCATGAACCTAAGTTTCTTCGACCAATTCTCAAGTCCATCCCTACTGGGCATTCCACTAATCCTCATCTCAATCACTTTCCCAGCCCTACTACTACCGTCACAAAACAACCGCTGGGTGACGAGCCGTCTATCCACCCTACAACTATGAGCGGTCAACCTCATCACAAAGCAACTAATAATACCACTGAACAAAAAAGGACACAAATGAGCCCTAATCCTAACCTCATTAATGGTATTCCTCCTACTAATCAACCTTCTAGGCCTATTGCCCTACACATTCACTCCAACCACCCAACTATCCATGAGCCTAGCCCTAGCCTTCCCACTATGACTAGCCACCCTCCTCACAGGGTTACGCAACCAACCTTCAACTACCCTAGGGCACCTGCTACCAGAAGGCACTCCAACACCGCTGATCCCAGCACTGGTCTTAATTGAAACAACAAGCCTTCTAATTCGTCCTATTGCGCTAGGAGTACGACTAACAGCCAACCTCACAGCAGGACACCTTTTAATCCAACTTATTTCTACCGCCACGATCGCCTTACTATCGACCATACCTATGGTCTCCCTACTAACATTCCTAATCCTGCTGCTACTAACCATCCTGGAAGTAGCCGTAGCCATGATCCAGGCCTACGTCTTTGTCCTCCTACTCAGCCTCTACCTCCAAGAAAACATCTAACACAATGGCACACCAAGCACACTCCTACCACATAGTAGATCCAAGCCCATGACCCATCTTCGGAGCAGCCGCCGCCCTACTAACCACGTCCGGCCTAACCATATGATTCCACTACCACTCCCCACAACTACTTGCCATTGGCCTATTATCAACCACCCTAGTCATATTCCAATGATGACGAGACATTGTACGCGAAAGCACATTCCAAGGTCACCACACTCCCACCGTCCAAAAAGGGCTACGATACGGCATAGTCCTGTTCATCACATCAGAAGCTTTCTTCTTCCTAGGCTTCTTCTGAGCCTTCTTCCACTCAAGCCTAGCCCCAACCCCAGAACTAGGAGGACAATGACCACCAGCAGGAATCAAACCCTTGAACCCCATAGAAGTACCGCTACTAAACACTGCCATCCTACTAGCTTCAGGAATCACCGTCACATGAGCCCATCACGCTATCATAGAGGCCCGCCGAAAACAAGCAATCTATGCTCTCACCTTAACTGTCCTCCTAGGATTCTACTTTACCGCACTACAAGCCATAGAATACTACGAAGCTCCCTTCTCCATCGCAGACGGAGTATACGGGTCTACCTTCTTCGTAGCCACTGGATTTCACGGCCTACACGTAATCATTGGCTCCACATTCCTCCTAATCTGCCTCCTACGCCTCATTAAATTCCACTTTACACCAAACCATCACTTTGGTTTCGAAGCAGCAGCCTGATACTGACACTTTGTAGACGTCGTATGACTATTCCTATATATCTCTATTTACTGATGAGGATCCTGCTCTTCTAGTATACTAATTACAATCGACTTCCAATCCTTAAAATCTGGTTCAAACCCAGAGAAGAGCAATAAACATAATCACATTTATAATCACCCTATCCATAACCCTAAGCATCGCCCTAACCATACTAAACCTATGACTGGCCCAAACGAACCCAGACTCAGAAAAACTATCCCCATACGAATGCGGCTTTGACCCATTAGGATCCGCTCGACTACCATTCTCCATTCGATTCTTCCTAGTAGCAATCCTATTCCTACTGTTCGACCTAGAAATTGCCCTACTCCTACCTCTTCCATGAGCCACCCAACTCCAAGCCCCAACCACTACACTAACATGAGCCTCAGTCCTTATCCTACTCCTCACCCTAGGTCTAGTGTACGAATGAACCCAAGGAGGGCTAGAATGGGCCGAATAACAGAAAGTTAGTCTAACCAAGACAGTTGATTTCGACTCAACAGATTATAGCCACAACCCTATAACTTTCTTAATGACCCTCCTACACCTAAGCTTCTACTCAGCCTTCTCCCTAAGCGCCTTAGGCCTAGCCTTCCACCGAACCCACCTAATCTCAGCCTTACTATGCTTAGAGGGCATGATATTGTCTATATATGTAGCCCTGTCAATATGACCCATCCAAACACAAATAACATCCGCCACCATACTACCAATACTTATACTAACATTCTCAGCCTGCGAAGCAGGAACGGGGCTCGCCCTACTAGTAGCCTCAACACGCACCCACGGTTCAGACCACCTCCACAACTTTAACCTCCTAAAATGCTAAAAATCATCATACCAACTATTATACTCCTTCCCATGACCATATCCTCACCCAGCAAGTACCTTTGGGCTAATACCACAACACACAGCATATTAATTGCCGCCATTAGCCTACAGCTATTCACCCCAACATACTACCCAAACAAAAACCTATCTCACTGGACTGCTATCGACCAAATCTCTTCACCACTACTAGTCCTATCATGTTGACTCCTGCCTCTGATGCTAATGGCAAGTCAAAACCATCTAGAACAAGAACCAACCAACCGCAAACGAATCTTCATCACAACAATCATTCTAGCTCAACTATTCATCCTATCAGCCTTCTCAGCCTCGGAACTCATACTATTCTACATTGCTTTTGAAGCAACCCTAATCCCCACATTAATCCTCATCACCCGATGAGGAAACCAACCAGAACGACTTAAAGCCGGAATCTACCTACTGTTCTACACGCTTGCCAGCTCACTCCCCCTACTAATCGCCATCCTGCACCTACACAACCAAACTGGCACATTATACTTCCCAATACTTAAACTATCCCACCCAACCATCACACACTCCTGAACGGGCCTAGCAGCCAGCTTAGCCCTTCTCGTAGCATTCATGGTCAAAGCTCCACTATACGGACTACACCTATGACTGCCTAAAGCTCATGTAGAGGCCCCAATTGCCGGCTCAATGCTTCTCGCAGCCCTGCTCTTAAAACTGGGAGGCTACGGCATCATACGAGTCACTATCCTAGTAAACCCATCCCTAAACAACCTGCACTACCCATTCATCACCCTCTCTCTATGGGGAGCGCTCATAACTAGTGCCATCTGCCTACGACAAATCGACCTAAAGTCACTAATCGCTTACTCATCAGTAAGCCACATAGGCCTTGTCATCGCCGCAACTATAATCCAAACCCAATGAGCATTCTCAGGAGCAATGATCCTAATAATTTCACACGGACTAACCTCATCCATACTATTCTGCCTAGCCAACACAAACTACGAACGCACCCACAGCCGAATTCTACTACTAACACGAGGCATCCAGCCCCTACTCCCATTAATAGCCATCTGATGACTTTTAGCCAACCTAACAAACATGGCACTACCCCCCACAACTAACCTTATAGCAGAACTAACCATTGTAATCGCCCTGTTCAACTGATCCTCCCTAACAATCATCCTAACAGGCATTGCAATCCTCCTAACTGCCTCATACACCCTATACATACTAACAATGACACAACGAGGAGCACTCCCATCCCACATCACATCAATCCAAAACTCCTCCACACGAGAGCATCTTCTTATAGCCCTACACATAATCCCAATAGCCCTCCTCATCTTAAAGCCAGAGCTAATCTCCGGCATCCCAGTATGCAAGTATAGTTTCAACCCAAACATTAGACCGTGACTCTAAAGATAGAAGTTAAAACCTTCTTACCTGCCGAGGGGAGGTTTAACCAACAAGAACTGCTAATTCTTGCATCTGAGTCTAAAACCTCAGCCCCCTTACTTTCAAAGGATAATAGCAATCCAATGGTCTTAGGAACCACGTATCTTGGTGCAAATCCAAGTGAAAGTAATGGACCTACCACTAACCCTAAACACATTCACACTATTAACCCTAACAACCCTAACTACTCCAATCATTTTCCCACTATTATCAGACAGCCTCAAAAACACTCCCAACACCATCACACAAACAGTCAAAGCCTCATTTCTAATCAGCTTAGTCCCAATAACAATCCACATCCACTCAGGTATGGAAGGCCTGGTCTCCTCATGAGAATGAAAATTCATCATAAACTTCAAAATCCCAATCAGCCTTAAACTAGACTTTTACTCCCTTACATTCTTCCCAATTGCCCTATTCGTGTCATGGTCAATCCTGCAATTCGCAACATGATACATGGCCTCAGACCCACACATCACAAAATTCTTCACCTTCCTCCTACTGTTCCTAATTACCATGCTAATCCTAATCATCGCCAATAACCTATTTGTCCTGTTCATTGGATGAGAAGGAGTAGGGATCATATCCTTCCTCCTGATCAGCTGATGACACGGACGAGCAGAAGCCAACACCGCCGCCCTACAAGCAGTGCTTTACAACCGAATCGGAGACATTGGCCTCATCCTTTGCATAGCATGACTAGCCTATACCATAAACACCTGAGAACTCCAACAATTCCCCTCCACTTCACAGACCCCAACCTTACCCCTCCTAGGGCTGATCCTGGCAGCAACAGGCAAATCCGCTCAATTTGGATTACACCCATGACTCCCATCCGCAATAGAAGGCCCAACCCCAGTCTCAGCCTTACTACACTCAAGCACTATAGTAGTGGCCGGAATCTTCCTACTAATCCGAACCCACCCACTATTCCACAACAACCAAACAGCCCTCTCTCTCTGCCTTTGCCTGGGAGCCCTCTCCACCCTATTTGCAGCCACATGTGCCCTCACACAGAACGACATCAAAAAAATTATCGCCTTCTCCACCTCAAGTCAGCTAGGCCTAATAATAGTCACTATTGGATTAAACCTTCCACAACTAGCCTTCCTACACATCTCAACCCACGCATTCTTCAAGGCCATGCTATTCCTCTGCTCAGGCTCCATCATCCACAGCCTCAACGGAGAACAAGACATCCGAAAAATAGGAGGCCTCCAAAAAATGCTCCCAACAACCACCTCATGTCTCACTATCGGTAACCTAGCACTAATAGGAACCCCATTCCTAGCAGGATTTTACTCAAAGGACCAAATCATCGAAAACCTAAACACCTCATACCTAAACTCATGAGCCCTGCTCCTAACCCTGCTAGCCACATCATTCACCGCGGTCTATACAATCCGCATGACCGTTCTAGTCCAAAGCGGCTTCACCCGAATCCCTCCCCTAACCTCAATAAACGAAAACAACCCTGCAGTAATCCGCCCAATCACCCGACTAGCACTAGGAAGCATCACAGCTGGTTTAATCATTACCTCATACATCCTACCAACAAAAACACCACCCACAACCATACCCACATCAATCAAAATAACGGCCCTAGTAGTAACAGCCCTAGGAATCGCCCTAGCACTCGAACTATCAAAAATAGCCCAAACCCTAATCCTGACCAAACAAAACCCATTCTACAACTTCTCAATCTCCCTAGGCTATTTCAACCTACTAACCCACCGATCAAGCGTAACAAACCTATTATCAGGAGGACAAAACATCGCCTCACACCTCATAGACCTTTCCTGATACAAGCTATTAGGCCCAGAAGGCCTAGCCAATATGCAGTCAACAACATCCAAAACCGCTACCACATTCCACCAAGGCCTAATCAAAGCCTACCTAGGGTCCTTTGCCCTATCCATCCTAATCATCATTATTTCCACATACAGAAAACTTAATGGCCCCAAATCTTCGTAAAAACCACCCCCTACTAAAAGTCATCAACGACGCCCTAATTGACCTACCAACACCATCAAATATCTCATCATGATGAAACTTTGGATCCCTACTGGGTGTTTGCCTAGCCACACAAATCGTCACAGGACTACTGCTAGCCATACACTACACAGCAGACACCTCCCTAGCCTTCTCCTCCGTCACCCACATATGCCGAGACGTCCAATTCGGCTGACTAATCCGAAACCTCCACGCAAACGGAGCTTCATTCTTCTTCATCTGCATCTACCTTCACATCGGCCGAGGCTTCTACTACGGCTCATACTTAAACAAAGAAACCTGAAACGTAGGGGTCATCCTCCTACTCACCCTCATAGCAACAGCCTTCGTAGGATACGTCCTGCCATGAGGACAAATATCATTCTGAGGAGCCACAGTCATCACGAACCTATTCTCAGCCATCCCCTACATCGGACAAACACTAGTTGAATGAGCATGAGGCGGATTCTCAGTAGACAACCCCACACTCACTCGATTCTTCGCTATCCACTTCCTACTACCATTCGTCATTGTAGGATTAACACTAGTCCACCTCACCCTCCTACACGAAACCGGATCAAACAATCCACTAGGTATCCCATCAGACTGCGACAAAATCCCATTCCACCCCTACTACTCCACAAAAGACATCGTAGGGTTCGCACTAATATTTATCCCCCTCGCCAGCCTAGCTCTATTCTTACCCAACCTGCTAGGAGACCCAGAAAACTTCACACCAGCCAACCCACTAGCCACACCCCCTCACATCAAACCCGAATGATACTTCCTATTCGCCTACGCCATCCTACGATCCATCCCAAACAAACTAGGAGGAGTCCTGGCCCTAGCCGCCTCCGTCCTAGTACTATTTCTCATGCCCCTCCTGCACACATCCAAACTACGTTCAATAACATTCCGCCCACTGTCACAAATTCTGTTTTGAACACTAGTAGCAAACCTTCTAGTACTAACCTGAGTAGGCAGCCAGCCAGTTGAACACCCATTCATCATCATTGGCCAACTAGCCTCATTTACCTACTTCACTATCATTCTAGTCCTCTTCCCAATTGTTTCCATCGTAGAAAACAAAATACTCAAACTCTAATACTCTAATAGTTTATTAAAACATTGGTCTTGTAAGCCAAAGATTGAAGACTCAACCTCTTCTTAGAGTTTCCCCCCCCCCCCTCCAAAAATTTTCGGCCGCGCCGGAAAGAATTAAAGAAAAGGCCCCCCCCCCCTTACCCCCCCCGCGGCTTTTTCATATTACTTAAGGTATGTATTGCGCCACATTAATTTATTATCCCCATCAGGCACTACATTAATGTAGGATATTCCACCCAAAGACCAACCTCACCTCCAACCCCCGCCCAACATTTTCTCCAAATAGATAATGTGCGAGCAGTCACACCACCCCCCCATTTTTGCTTCAGGTACCATCACACCCAGCTAACCCGACCAACATCACACTACAAGCGTCACCCGAGATCGACAGTCTCTACAACGTACCTAACAACCAGCCCCGGATACGAGGGAATGTCCCAGCGCACCTTTGAATTCACGAGGTCATACAATTCGCCCACCTCCTAAAGCAAGCCTCTCGACCAACAGCTTTCAAGCGCTCACAAGCCAGAGAACCTGGTTATCTATTAACCGTGCTCCTCACGAGAACCGAGCTACTCAACGTCAGTTATACCCACGTCCCTTGTCTTGAGCCCATACTTTCCCTCTTACCCTCGAGGCCCTACTTGCTCTTTTGCGCCACCCGTGGTAACTTCAGGACCATAAACTGCCTCGCCCTCTCTACTTGCTCTTCACAGATACAAGTGCTGGGGATGGACGCTCCTCATTTCCTCTCGTTATCGCGACATTTCCTTTCTCTTTCTCTTCTCTTCTTCTGGGGGCGTCTTCAATATGCCCTTCCAGTGCGTAGCAGGAGATATCTTCCTCTTGACGTGAGCATCACATTACCGGCGAGCTACCTGCCGACCACCTGTAAGCCCATAGTGTCATGGTTGAAGGATAAGGTCGTCGCAAACTTGACACTGATGCACTTTAGCCTCATTCATGAAACCCGCGCTTTTTACCTCTTAAGCCATTGAATAATGCAATGGTCACCGGACATAACTATTTTATTCTCACTTTGCTGAGACTTATACCTAAACCCATCATTTCACCCCCAAAATTTATTCACTTCATTTTTTATCGTGTAATTTTCATCAAAACAAACAAATAATTAACTATATATCCCTATATTATTCATGCAACCAAATTACACACCCCCCCACAACCTCAGAAAGAAAGGAATTAAACCTCCATCACCAACTCCCAAAGCTGGCATTTTAGACTAAACTACTTTCTGACACAACCCTAGACAGCCCGAATAGCCCCCCGAGACAACCCCCGCACAAGCTCTAGAACCACAAACAAAGTTAACAACAACCCCCATCCACCCACCAAGAACAACCCAACCCCACACGAATAAAACATAGCCACCCCACTAAAATCCAACCGTCCTACCAATAAACCACCACTATCAACCGTCCCCCCATCAACTAAAACCACAGAAGTACCTAGCACAACAGCACCAGCTCCAACAACTAACCCAATCCCCAATCCATACCCAACAACCCCCCAATCTACCCAAGCCTCAGGATAAGGATCCGCCGCCAATGAAACCGAATAAACAAACACCACCAACATCCCCCCCAAATACACTATAACAAGCACCAAAGACATGAAAGAAGCACCCAAACTAACCAACCAACCACAGCCAGCAATAGACGCCACGACCAACCCAACCACTCCATAATAAGGGGATGGATTAGAAGCAACCGCCAGCCCACCCAGAACAAAACAAAGCCCTATAAACAGAACAAACTTCATCATAATTCCCGCCCAGCCTCTACCTGGGATCTGCAGCCTGAAAAACTGCCGTTATCCTTTAACTACAGGAACTACTCCATTCAACATCACCACCAACATCACTTTTTATACTTCATTTTCACCATACCAACTATTCCCCCCCCCCCCCTTACCCCCCCCGCGGCTTTTTCATATTACTTAAGGTATGTATTGCGCCACATTAATTTATTATCCCCATCAGGCACTACATTAATGTAGGATATTCCACCCAAAGACCAACCTCACCTCCAACCCCCGCCCAACATTTTCTCCAAATAGATAATGTGCGAGCAGTCACACCACCCCCCCATTTTTGCTTCAGGTACCATCACACCCAGCTAACCCGACCAACATCACACTACAAGCGTCACCCGAGATCGACAGTCTCTACAACGTACCTAACAACCAGCCCCGGATACGAGGGAATGTCCCAGCGCACCTTTGAATTCACGAGGTCATACAATTCGCCCACCTCCTAAAGCAAGCCTCTCGACCAACAGCTTTCAAGCGCTCACAAGCCAGAGAACCTGGTTATCTATTAACCGTGCTCCTCACGAGAACCGAGCTACTCAACGTCAGTTATACCCACGTCCCTTGTCTTGAGCCCATACTTTCCCTCTTACCCTCGAGGCCCTACTTGCTCTTTTGCGCCACCCGTGGTAACTTCAGGACCATAAACTGCCTCGCCCTCTCTACTTGCTCTTCACAGATACAAGTGCTGGGGATGGACGCTCCTCATTTCCTCTCGTTATCGCGACATTTCCTTTCTCTTTCTCTTCTCTTCTTCTGGGGGCGTCTTCAATATGCCCTTCCAGTGCGTAGCAGGAGATATCTTCCTCTTGACGTGAGCATCACATTACCGGCGAGCTACCTGCCGACCACCTGTAAGCCCATAGTGTCATGGTTGAAGGATAAGGTCGTCGCAAACTTGACACTGATGCACTTTAGCCTCATTCATGAAACCCGCGCTTTTTACCTCTTAAGCCATTGAATAATGCAATGGTCACCGGACATAACTATTTTATTCTCACTTTGCTGAGACTTATACCTAAACC
>NW_026960774.1:0-43617 GCF_021018805.1 Prinia subflava | reverse complement strand
CCATGGAAATTAAGCAGTTTAGGTCCTAACACCTTGCTCTTGCTCTGCAGACGAGGAATACACCAACTGGTACAAAATATACTTCACTTGTGGAAAAAAGGCAAGAAACTGTCTGCAGCAGCTTCTCTGCTTCCTGCAAACACAGACAACCAACAGGACTTGTGTCTTGAAAAAACCAACACAGTAACAGCAAAGCACAGTGTTCTACATATCTCTTCCAAGGAAATCAAGCAATTTAGGTCCTAAAACCTTTGCTCCTGCTCTCCAGACGAGGAATACACCAACTGGTACAAAATATACGTCAGTAGTGGAGAAAGCAGGTACGTGTCTTCAAGAGCTTCTCTGCTCGCTGCAAGTACAGAGAACAAACAGGGTTTGTTTCTTGAGAAAACCGACACAGCAACAGCAAAGCATAGTGTTCTACAGAGCTCTTCCATGGAAATCAAGCAATTTAGGTCCTAAAATATTTGCTCTTGCTCTGCAGACGAGGAATACACCAACTGGTATAAAATATACTTCACTTGTGGAAAAGGGGCAAGAAAGTGTCTGCAGCAGCTTCTCTGCTTGCTGAAAACACAGACAACCAACAGGACTTGTGTCTTGAGAAAACCAACACAGCAACAGCAAAGCACAGTGTTCTACAGAGCTCTTCCATGGAAAACAAGCAATTTAGATCCTAAAACCTTTGATCTTGCTCTGCAGACGAGGAATACACCAACTGGTACAAAATATACTTCACTTGTGGAAAAGGGGCAAGAAACTGTCTGCAGCAGCTTCTCTGCTTGCTGCAAACACAGACAACCAACAGGACTTGTGTCTTGAGAAAACCAACACAGCAACAGCAAAGCATAGTGTTCTACAGAGCTCTTCCATGGAAAACAAGCAATTTAGATCCTAAAACCTTTGCTCTTGCTCTGCAGACGAGGAATACACCAACTGGTACAAAATATACTTCACTTGTGGAAAAGGGGCAAGAAAGTGTCTGCAGCAGCTTCTCTGCTTGCTGCAAACACAGACAACCAACAGGACTTGTGTCTTGAGAAAACCAACACAGCAACAGCAAAGCATAGTGTTCTACATAGCTCTTCCATGGAAAAAAAGCAATTTAGATCCTAAAACCTTTGCTCTTGCTCTGCAGAGGAGGAACACACCAACTGGCACAAAATATACTTCACTTGTGGAAAAGGGGCAAGAAAGTGTCTGCAGCAGCTTCTCTGCTTGCTGAAAACACAGAGAACAAACAGGGCTTGTGTCTTTAGAAAACCAACACAGCAACAGCAAAGCATAGTGTTCTACATAGCTCTTCCATGGAAAACAAGCAATTTAGATCCTAAAACCTTTGCACTTGCTCTGCAGACGAGGAATACACAAACTGGTACAAAATATACTTCACTTGTGGAAAAGGGGCAAGAAAGTGTCTGCAGCAGCTTCTCTGCTTGCTGAAAACACAGAGAACAAACAGGGCTTGTGTCTTGAGAAAACCAACACAGCAACAGCAAAGCATAGTGTTCTACATAGCTCTTCCATGGAAAACAAGCAATTTAGATCCTAAAACCTTTGCTCTTGCTCTGCAGACGAGGAATACACCAACTGGTGCAAAATATACTTCACTAGTGGAAAAGGAGCAAGAAAGTGTCTGCAGCAGCTTCTCTGCTTGCTGCAAACACAGACAACCAACAGGACTTGTGTCTTGAGAAAACCAACACAGTAACAGCAAAGCACAGTGTTCTACATATCTCTTCCAAGGAAATCAAGCAATTTAGGTCCTAAAAACCTTTGCTCCTGCTCTCCAGACGAGGAATACACCAACTGGTACAAAATATACGTCAGTAGTGGAGAAAGCAGGTACGTGTCTTCAAGAGCTTCTCTGCTCGCTGCAAGTACAGAGAACAAACAGGGTTTGTTTCTTGAGAAAAACGACACAGCAACAGCAAAGCATAGTGTTCTACAGAGCTCTTCCATGGAAATCAAGTAATTTAGGTCCTAACATATTTGCTCTTGCTCTGCAGACGAGGAATACACCAACTGGTACAAAATATACTTCACTTGTGGAAAAGGGGCAAGAAAGTGTCTGCAGCAGCTTCTCTGCTTGCTGCAAACACAGACAACCAACAGGACTTGTGTCTTGAGAAAACCAACACAGCAACAGCAAAGCATAGTGTTCTACATAGCTCTTCCATGGAAAACAAGCAATTTAAATCCTAAAACCTTTGCTCTTGCTCTGCAGACGAGGAATACACCAACTGGTACAAAATATACTTCACTTGTGGAAAAGGGGCAAGAAAATGTCTGCAGCAGCTTCTCTGCTTGCTGCAAACACAGACAACCAACAGGACTTGTGTCTTGAGAAAACCAACACAGCAACAGCAAAGCATAGTGTTCTACATAGCTCTTCCATGGAAAACAAGCAATTTAGATCCTAAAACCTTTGCTCTTGCTCTGCAGACGAGGAATACACCAACTGGTACAAAATATACTTCACTTGTGGAAAAGGGGCAAGAAAGTGTCTGCAGCAGCTTCTCTGCTTGCTGCAAACACAGACAACCAACAGGACTTGTGTCTTGAGAAAACCAACACAGCAACAGCAAAGCATAGTGTTCTACATAGCTCTTCCATGGAAAACAAGCAATTTAGATCCTAAAACCTTTGCTCTTGCTCTGCAGAGGAGGAACACACCAACTGGCACAAAATATACTTCACTTGTGGAAAAGGGGCAAGAAAGTGTCTGCAGCAGCTTCTCTGCTTGCTGCAAACACAGACAACCAACAGGACTTGTGTCTTGAGAAAACCAACACAGCAACAGCAAAGCATAGTGTTCTACATAGCTCTTCCATGGAAAACAAGCAATTTAGATCCTAAAACCTTTGCTCTTGCTCTGCAGAGGAGGAACACACCAACTGGCACAAAATATACTTCACTTGTGGAAAAGGGGCAAGAAAGTGTCTGCAGCAGCTTCTCTGCTTGCTGAAAACACAGGGAACAAACAGGGCTTGTGTCTTTAGAAAACCAACACAGCAACAGCAAAGCATAGTGTTCTACATAGCTCTTCCATGGAAAACAAGCAATTTAGATCCTAAAACCTTTGCACTTGCTCTGCAGACGAGGAATACACCAACTGGTACAAAATATACTTCACTAGTGGAAAAGGGGCAAGAAAGTGTCTGCAGCAGCTTCTCTGCTTGCTGAAAACACAGAGAACAAACAGGGCTTGTGTCTTGAGAAAACCAACACAGCAACAGCAAAGCATAGTGTTCTACAGAGCTCTTCCATGGAAATTAAGCAGTTTAGGTCCTAACACCTTGCTCTTGCTCTGCAGACGAGGAATACACCAACTGGTACAAAATATACTTCACTTGTGGAAAAAAGGCAAGAAACTGTCTGCAGCAGCTTCTCTGCTTCCTGCAAACACAGACAACCAACAGGACTTGTGTCTTGAAAAAACCAACACAGTAACAGCAAAGCACAGTGTTCTACATATCTCTTCCAAGGAAATCAAGCAATTTAGGTCCTAAAACCTTTGCTCCTGCTCTCCAGACGAGGAATACACCAACTGGTACAAAATATACGTCAGTAGTGGAGAAAGCAGGTACGTGTCTTCAAGAGCTTCTCTGCTCGCTGCAAGTACAGAGAACAAACAGGGTTTGTTTCTTGAGAAAACCGACACAGCAACAGCAAAGCATAGTGTTCTACAGAGCTCTTCCATGGAAATCAAGCAATTTAGGTCCTAAAATATTTGCTCTTGCTCTGCAGACGAGGAATACACCAACTGGTATAAAATATACTTCACTTGTGGAAAAGGGGCAAGAAAGTGTCTGCAGCAGCTTCTCTGCTTGCTGAAAACACAGACAACCAACAGGACTTGTGTCTTGAGAAAACCAACACAGCAACAGCAAAGCACAGTGTTCTACAGAGCTCTTCCATGGAAAACAAGCAATTTAGATCCTAAAACCTTTGATCTTGCTCTGCAGACGAGGAATACACCAACTGGTACAAAATATACTTCACTTGTGGAAAAGGGGCAAGAAACTGTCTGCAGCAGCTTCTCTGCTTGCTGCAAACACAGACAACCAACAGGACTTGTGTCTTGAGAAAACCAACACAGCAACAGCAAAGCATAGTGTTCTACAGAGCTCTTCCATGGAAAACAAGCAATTTAGATCCTAAAACCTTTGCTCTTGCTCTGCAGACGAGGAATACACCAACTGGTACAAAATATACTTCACTTGTGGAAAAGGGGCAAGAAAGTGTCTGCAGCAGCTTCTCTGCTTGCTGCAAACACAGACAACCAACAGGACTTGTGTCTTGAGAAAACCAACACAGCAACAGCAAAGCATAGTGTTCTACATAGCTCTTCCATGGAAAAAAAGCAATTTAGATCCTAAAACCTTTGCTCTTGCTCTGCAGAGGAGGAACACACCAACTGGCACAAAATATACTTCACTTGTGGAAAAGGGGCAAGAAAGTGTCTGCAGCAGCTTCTCTGCTTGCTGAAAACACAGGGAACAAACAGGGCTTGTGTCTTTAGAAAACCAACACAGCAACAGCAAAGCATAGTGTTCTACATAGCTCTTCCATGGAAAACAAGCAATTTAGATCCTAAAACCTTTGCACTTGCTCTGCAGACGAGGAATACACAAACTGGTACAAAATATACTTCACTTGTGGAAAAGGGGCAAGAAAGTGTCTGCAGCAGCTTCTCTGCTTGCTGAAAACACAGAGAACAAACAGGGCTTGTGTCTTGAGAAAACCAACACAGCAACAGCAAAGCATAGTGTTCTACATAGCTCTTCCATGGAAAACAAGCAATTTAGATCCTAAAACCTTTGCTCTTGCTCTGCAGACGAGGAATACACCAACTGGTGCAAAATATACTTCACTAGTGGAAAAGGAGCAAGAAAGTGTCTGCAGCAGCTTCTCTGCTTGCTGCAAACACAGACAACCAACAGGACTTGTGTCTTGAGAAAACCAACACAGTAACAGCAAAGCACAGTGTTCTACATATCTCTTCCAAGGAAATCAAGCAATTTAGGTCCTAAAACCTTTGCTCCTGCTCTCCAGACGAGGAATACACCAACTGGTACAAAATATACGTCAGTAGTGGAGAAAGCAGGTACGTGTCTTCAAGAGCTTCTCTGCTCGCTGCAAGTACAGAGAACAAACAGGGTTTGTTTCTTGAGAAAAACGACACAGCAACAGCAAAGCATAGTGTTCTACAGAGCTCTTCCATGGAAATCAAGTAATTTAGGTCCTAACATATTTGCTCTTGCTCTGCAGACGAGGAATACACCAACTGGTACAAAATATACTTCACTTGTGGAAAAGGGGCAAGAAAGTGTCTGCAGCAGCTTCTCTGCTTGCTGCAAACACAGACAACCAACAGGACTTGTGTCTTGAGAAAACCAACACAGCAACAGCAAAGCATAGTGTTCTACATAGCTCTTCCATGGAAAACAAGCAATTTAAATCCTAAAACCTTTGCTCTTGCTCTGCAGACGAGGAATACACCAACTGGTACAAAATATACTTCACTTGTGGAAAAGGGGCAAGAAAATGTCTGCAGCAGCTTCTCTGCTTGCTGCAAACACAGACAACCAACAGGACTTGTGTCTTGAGAAAACCAACACAGCAACAGCAAAGCATAGTGTTCTACATAGCTCTTCCATGGAAAACAAGCAATTTAGATCCTAAAACCTTTGCTCTTGCTCTGCAGACGAGGAATACACCAACTGGTACAAAATATACTTCACTTGTGGAAAAGGGGCAAGAAAGTGTCTGCAGCAGCTTCTCTGCTTGCTGCAAACACAGACAACCAACAGGACTTGTGTCTTGAGAAAACCAACACAGCAACAGCAAAGCATAGTGTTCTACATAGCTCTTCCATGGAAAACAAGCAATTTAGATCCTAAAACCTTTGCTCTTGCTCTGCAGAGGAGGAACACACCAACTGGCACAAAATATACTTCACTTGTGGAAAAGGGGCAAGAAAGTGTCTGCAGCAGCTTCTCTGCTTGCTGAAAACACAGGGAACAAACAGGGCTTGTGTCTTTAGAAAACCAACACAGCAACAGCAAAGCATAGTGTTCTACATAGCTCTTCCATGGAAAACAAGCAATTTAGATCCTAAAACCTTTGCTCTTGCTCTGCAGACGAGGAATACACAACTGGTATAAAATATACTTCACTTGTGGAAAAGGGGCAAGAAAGTGTCTGCAGCAGCTTCTCTGCTTGCTGAAAACACAGACAACCAACAGGACTTGTGTCTTGAGAAAACCAACACAGCAACAGCAAAGCACAGTGTTCTACAGAGCTCTTCCATGGAAAACAAGCAATTTAGATCCTAAAACCTTTGATCTTGCTCTGCAGACGAGGAATACACCAACTGGTACAAAATATACTTCACTTGTGGAAAAGGGGCAAGAAACTGTCTGCAGCAGCTTCTCTGCTTGCTGCAAACACAGACAACCAACAGGACTTGTGTCTTGAGAAAACCAACACAGCAACAGCAAAGCATAGTGTTCTACAGAGCTCTTCCATGGAAAACAAGCAATTTAGATCCTAAAACCTTTGCTCTTGCTCTGCAGACGAGGAATACACCAACTGGTACAAAATATACTTCACTTGTGGAAAAGGGGCAAGAAAGTGTCTGCAGCAGCTTCTCTGCTTGCTGCAAACACAGACAACCAACAGGACTTGTGTCTTGAGAAAACCAACACAGCAACAGCAAAGCATAGTGTTCTACATAGCTCTTCCATGGAAAAAAAGCAATTTAGATCCTAAAACCTTTGCTCTTGCTCTGCAGAGGAGGAACACACCAACTGGCACAAAATATACTTCACTTGTGGAAAAGGGGCAAGAAAGTGTCTGCAGCAGCTTCTCTGCTTGCTGAAAACACAGGGAACAAACAGGGCTTGTGTCTTTAGAAAACCAACACAGCAACAGCAAAGCATAGTGTTCTACATAGCTCTTCCATGGAAAACAAGCAATTTAGATCCTAAAACCTTTGCACTTGCTCTGCAGACGAGGAATACACAAACTGGTACAAAATATACTTCACTTGTGGAAAAGGGGCAAGAAAGTGTCTGCAGCAGCTTCTCTGCTTGCTGAAAACACAGAGAACAAACAGGGCTTGTGTCTTGAGAAAACCAACACAGCAACAGCAAAGCATAGTGTTCTACATAGCTCTTCCATGGAAAACAAGCAATTTAGATCCTAAAACCTTTGCTCTTGCTCTGCAGACGAGGAATACACCAACTGGTGCAAAATATACTTCACTAGTGGAAAAGGAGCAAGAAAGTGTCTGCAGCAGCTTCTCTGCTTGCTGCAAACACAGACAACCAACAGGACTTGTGTCTTGAGAAAACCAACACAGTAACAGCAAAGCACAGTGTTCTACATATCTCTTCCAAGGAAATCAAGCAATTTAGGTCCTAAAACCTTTGCTCCTGCTCTCCAGACGAGGAATACACCAACTGGTACAAAATATACGTCAGTAGTGGAGAAAGCAGGTACGTGTCTTCAAGAGCTTCTCTGCTCGCTGCAAGTACAGAGAACAAACAGGGTTTGTTTCTTGAGAAAAACGACACAGCAACAGCAAAGCATAGTGTTCTACAGAGCTCTTCCATGGAAATCAAGTAATTTAGGTCCTAACATATTTGCTCTTGCTCTGCAGACGAGGAATACACCAACTGGTACAAAATATACTTCACTTGTGGAAAAGGGGCAAGAAAGTGTCTGCAGCAGCTTCTCTGCTTGCTGCAAACACAGACAACCAACAGGACTTGTGTCTTTAGAAAACCAACACAGCAACAGCAAAGCATAGTGTTCTACATAGCTCTTCCATGGAAAACAAGCAATTTAGATCCTAAAACCTTTGCTCTTGCTCTGCAGAGGAGGAACACACCAACTGGCACAAAATATACTTCACTTGTGGAAAAGGGGCAAGAAAGTGTCTGCAGCAGCTTCTCTGCTTGCTGAAAACACAGGGAACAAACAGGGCTTGTGTCTTGAGAAAACCAACACAGCAACAGCAAAGCATAGTGTTCTACATAGCTCTTCCATGGAAAACAAGCAATTTAGATCCTAAAACCTTTGCACTTGCTCTGCAGACGAGGAATACACCAACTGGTACAAAATATACTTCACTAGTGGAAAAGGGGCAAGAAAGTGTCTGCAGCAGCTTCTCTGCTTGCTGCAAACACAGACAACCAACAGGACTTGTGTCTTGAGAAAACCAACACAGCAACAGCAAAGCATAGTGTTCTACATAGCTCTTCCATGGAAAACAAGCAATTTAGATCCTAAAACCTTTGCTCTTGCTCTGCAGAGGAGGAACACACCAACTGGCACAAAATATACTTCACTTGTGGAAAAGGGGCAAGAAAGTGTCTGCAGCAGCTTCTCTGCTTGCTGAAAACACAGGGAACAAACAGGGCTTGTGTCTTTAGAAAACCAACACAGCAACAGCAAAGCATAGTGTTCTACAGAGCTCTTCCATGGAAAACAAGCAATTTAGATCCTAAAACCTTTGCACTTGCTCTGCAGACGAGGAATACACCAACTGGTACAAAATATACTTCACTAGTGGAAAAGGGGGCAAGAAAGTGTCTGCAGCAGCTTCTCTGCTTGCTGAAAACACAGAGAACAAACAGGGCTTGTGTCTTGAGAAAACCAACACAGCAACCGAAAACCATAGTGTTCTACAGAGCTCTTCCATGGAAATTAAGCAGTTTAGGTCCTAAAACCTTTGCTCTTGCTCTGCAGACGAGGAATACACCAACTGGTACAAAATATACTTCACTTGTGGAAAAAAGGCAAGAAACTGTCTGCAGCAGCTTCTCTGCTTGCTGCAAACACAGACAACCAACAGGACTTGTGTCTTGAAAAAACCAACACAGTAACAGCAAAGCACAGTGTTCTACATATCTCTTCCAAGGAAATCAAGCAATTTAGGTCCTAAAACCTTTGCTCCTGCTCTCCAGACGAGGAATACACCAACTGGTACAAAATATACGTCAGTAGTGGAGAAAGCAGGTACGTGTCTTCAAGAGCTTCTCTGCTCGCTGCAAGTACAGAGAACAAACAGGGTTTGTTTCTTGAGAAAACCGACACAGCAACAGCAAAGCATAGTGTTCTACAGAGCTCTTCCATGGAAATCAAGCAATTTAGGTCCTAACATATTTGCTCTTGCTCTGCAGACGAGGAATACACCAACTGGTACAAAATATACTTCACTTGTGGAAAAGGGGCAAGAAAGTGTCTGCAGCAGCTTCTCTGCTTGCTGCAAACACAGACAACCAACAGGACTTGTGTCTTGAGAAAACCAACACAGCAACAGCAAAGCATAGTGTTCTACATAGCTCTTCCATGGAAAACAAGCAATTTAGATCCTAAAACCTTTGCTCTTGCTCTGCAGACGAGGAATACACCAACTGGTACAAAATATACTTCACTTGTGGAAAAGGGGCAAGAAAGTGTCTGCAGCAGCTTCTCTGCTTGCTGCAAACACAGACAACCAACAGGACTTGTGTCTTGAGAAAACCAACACAGCAACAGCAAAGCATAGTGTTCTACATAGCTCTTCCATGGAAAACAAGCAATTTAGATCCTAAAACCTTTGCTCTTGCTCTGCAGAGGAGGAACACACCAACTGGCACAAAATATACTTCACTTGTGGAAAAGGGGCAAGAAAGTGTCTGCAGCAGCTTCTCTGCTTGCTGCAAACACAGACAACCAACAGGACTTGTGTCTTGAGAAAACCAACACAGCAACAGCAAAGCATAGTGTTCTACATAGCTCTTCCATGGAAAACAAGCAATTTAGATCCTAAAACCTTTGCTCTTGCTCTGCAGAGGAGGAACACACCAACTGGCACAAAATATACTTCACTTGTGGAAAAGGGGCAAGAAAGTGTCTGCAGCAGCTTCTCTGCTTGCTGAAAACACAGGGAACAAACAGGGCTTGTGTCTTTAGAAAACCAACACAGCAACAGCAAAGCATAGTGTTCTACATAGCTCTTCCATGGAAAACAAGCAATTTAGATCCTAAAACCTTTGCACTTGCTCTGCAGACGAGGAATACACCAACTGGTACAAAATATACTTCACTAGTGGAAAAGGGGCAAGAAAGTGTCTGCAGCAGCTTCTCTGCTTGCTGAAAACACAGAGAACAAACAGGGCTTGTGTCTTGAGAAAACCAACACAGCAACAGCAAAGCATAGTGTTCTACAGAGCTCTTCCATGGAAATTAAGCAGTTTAGGTCCTAACACCTTGCTCTTGCTCTGCAGACGAGGAATACACCAACTGGTACAAAATATACTTCACTTGTGGAAAAAAGGCAAGAAACTGTCTGCAGCAGCTTCTCTGCTTCCTGCAAACACAGACAACCAACAGGACTTGTGTCTTGAAAAAACCAACACAGTAACAGCAAAGCACAGTGTTCTACATATCTCTTCCAAGGAAATCAAGCAATTTAGGTCCTAAAACCTTTGCTCCTGCTCTCCAGACGAGGAATACACCAACTGGTACAAAATATACGTCAGTAGTGGAGAAAGCAGGTACGTGTCTTCAAGAGCTTCTCTGCTCGCTGCAAGTACAGAGAACAAACAGGGTTTGTTTCTTGAGAAAACCGACACAGCAACAGCAAAGCATAGTGTTCTACAGAGCTCTTCCATGGAAATCAAGCAATTTAGGTCCTAAAATATTTGCTCTTGCTCTGCAGACGAGGAATACACCAACTGGTATAAAATATACTTCACTTGTGGAAAAGGGGCAAGAAAGTGTCTGCAGCAGCTTCTCTGCTTGCTGAAAACACAGACAACCAACAGGACTTGTGTCTTGAGAAAACCAACACAGCAACAGCAAAGCACAGTGTTCTACAGAGCTCTTCCATGGAAAACAAGCAATTTAGATCCTAAAACCTTTGATCTTGCTCTGCAGACGAGGAATACACCAACTGGTACAAAATATACTTCACTTGTGGAAAAGGGGCAAGAAACTGTCTGCAGCAGCTTCTCTGCTTGCTGCAAACACAGACAACCAACAGGACTTGTGTCTTGAGAAAACCAACACAGCAACAGCAAAGCATAGTGTTCTACAGAGCTCTTCCATGGAAAACAAGCAATTTAGATCCTAAAACCTTTGCTCTTGCTCTGCAGACGAGGAATACACCAACTGGTACAAAATATACTTCACTTGTGGAAAAGGGGCAAGAAAGTGTCTGCAGCAGCTTCTCTGCTTGCTGCAAACACAGACAACCAACAGGACTTGTGTCTTGAGAAAACCAACACAGCAACAGCAAAGCATAGTGTTCTACATAGCTCTTCCATGGAAAAAAAGCAATTTAGATCCTAAAACCTTTGCTCTTGCTCTGCAGAGGAGGAACACACCAACTGGCACAAAATATACTTCACTTGTGGAAAAGGGGCAAGAAAGTGTCTGCAGCAGCTTCTCTGCTTGCTGAAAACACAGGGAACAAACAGGGCTTGTGTCTTTAGAAAACCAACACAGCAACAGCAAAGCATAGTGTTCTACATAGCTCTTCCATGGAAAACAAGCAATTTAGATCCTAAAACCTTTGCACTTGCTCTGCAGACGAGGAATACACAAACTGGTACAAAATATACTTCACTTGTGGAAAAGGGGCAAGAAAGTGTCTGCAGCAGCTTCTCTGCTTGCTGAAAACACAGAGAACAAACAGGGCTTGTGTCTTGAGAAAACCAACACAGCAACAGCAAAGCATAGTGTTCTACATAGCTCTTCCATGGAAAACAAGCAATTTAGATCCTAAAACCTTTGCTCTTGCTCTGCAGACGAGGAATACACCAACTGGTGCAAAATATACTTCACTAGTGGAAAAGGAGCAAGAAAGTGTCTGCAGCAGCTTCTCTGCTTGCTGCAAACACAGACAACCAACAGGACTTGTGTCTTGAGAAAACCAACACAGTAACAGCAAAGCACAGTGTTCTACATATCTCTTCCAAGGAAATCAAGCAATTTAGGTCCTAAAACCTTTGCTCCTGCTCTCCAGACGAGGAATACACCAACTGGTACAAAATATACGTCAGTAGTGGAGAAAGCAGGTACGTGTCTTCAAGAGCTTCTCTGCTCGCTGCAAGTACAGAGAACAAACAGGGTTTGTTTCTTGAGAAAAACGACACAGCAACAGCAAAGCATAGTGTTCTACAGAGCTCTTCCATGGAAATCAAGTAATTTAGGTCCTAACATATTTGCTCTTGCTCTGCAGACGAGGAATACACCAACTGGTACAAAATATACTTCACTTGTGGAAAAGGGGCAAGAAAGTGTCTGCAGCAGCTTCTCTGCTTGCTGCAAACACAGACAACCAACAGGACTTGTGTCTTGAGAAAACCAACACAGCAACAGCAAAGCATAGTGTTCTACATAGCTCTTCCATGGAAAACAAGCAATTTAAATCCTAAAACCTTTGCTCTTGCTCTGCAGACGAGGAATACACCAACTGGTACAAAATATACTTCACTTGTGGAAAAGGGGCAAGAAAATGTCTGCAGCAGCTTCTCTGCTTGCTGCAAACACAGACAACCAACAGGACTTGTGTCTTGAGAAAACCAACACAGCAACAGCAAAGCATAGTGTTCTACATAGCTCTTCCATGGAAAACAAGCAATTTAGATCCTAAAACCTTTGCTCTTGCTCTGCAGACGAGGAATACACCAACTGGTACAAAATATACTTCACTTGTGGAAAAGGGGCAAGAAAGTGTCTGCAGCAGCTTCTCTGCTTGCTGCAAACACAGACAACCAACAGGACTTGTGTCTTGAGAAAACCAACACAGCAACAGCAAAGCATAGTGTTCTACATAGCTCTTCCATGGAAAACAAGCAATTTAGATCCTAAAACCTTTGCTCTTGCTCTGCAGAGGAGGAACACACCAACTGGCACAAAATATACTTCACTTGTGGAAAAGGGGCAAGAAAGTGTCTGCAGCAGCTTCTCTGCTTGCTGAAAACACAGGGAACAAACAGGGCTTGTGTCTTTAGAAAACCAACACAGCAACAGCAAAGCATAGTGTTCTACATAGCTCTTCCATGGAAAACAAGCAATTTAGATCCTAAAACCTTTGCACTTGCTCTGCAGACGAGGAATACACCAACTGGTACAAAATATACTTCACTAGTGGAAAAGGGGCAAGAAAGTGTCTGCAGCAGCTTCTCTGCTTGCTGAAAACACAGAGAACAAACAGGGCTTGTGTCTTGAGAAAACCAACACAGCAACAGCAAAGCATAGTGTTCTACAGAGCTCTTCCATGGAAATTAAGCAGTTTAGGTCCTAACACCTTGCTCTTGCTCTGCAGACGAGGAATACACCAACTGGTACAAAATATACTTCACTTGTGGAAAAAAGGCAAGAAACTGTCTGCAGCAGCTTCTCTGCTTCCTGCAAACACAGACAACCAACAGGACTTGTGTCTTGAAAAAACCAACACAGTAACAGCAAAGCACAGTGTTCTACATATCTCTTCCAAGGAAATCAAGCAATTTAGGTCCTAAAACCTTTGCTCCTGCTCTCCAGACGAGGAATACACCAACTGGTACAAAATATACGTCAGTAGTGGAGAAAGCAGGTACGTGTCTTCAAGAGCTTCTCTGCTCGCTGCAAGTACAGAGAACAAACAGGGTTTGTTTCTTGAGAAAACCGACACAGCAACAGCAAAGCATAGTGTTCTACAGAGCTCTTCCATGGAAATCAAGCAATTTAGGTCCTAAAATATTTGCTCTTGCTCTGCAGACGAGGAATACACCAACTGGTATAAAATATACTTCACTTGTGGAAAAGGGGCAAGAAAGTGTCTGCAGCAGCTTCTCTGCTTGCTGAAAACACAGACAACCAACAGGACTTGTGTCTTGAGAAAACCAACACAGCAACAGCAAAGCACAGTGTTCTACAGAGCTCTTCCATGGAAAACAAGCAATTTAGATCCTAAAACCTTTGATCTTGCTCTGCAGACGAGGAATACACCAACTGGTACAAAATATACTTCACTTGTGGAAAAGGGGCAAGAAACTGTCTGCAGCAGCTTCTCTGCTTGCTGCAAACACAGACAACCAACAGGACTTGTGTCTTGAGAAAACCAACACAGCAACAGCAAAGCATAGTGTTCTACAGAGCTCTTCCATGGAAAACAAGCAATTTAGATCCTAAAACCTTTGCTCTTGCTCTGCAGACGAGGAATACACCAACTGGTACAAAATATACTTCACTTGTGGAAAAGGGGCAAGAAAGTGTCTGCAGCAGCTTCTCTGCTTGCTGCAAACACAGACAACCAACAGGACTTGTGTCTTGAGAAAACCAACACAGCAACAGCAAAGCATAGTGTTCTACATAGCTCTTCCATGGAAAAAAAGCAATTTAGATCCTAAAACCTTTGCTCTTGCTCTGCAGAGGAGGAACACACCAACTGGCACAAAATATACTTCACTTGTGGAAAAGGGGCAAGAAAGTGTCTGCAGCAGCTTCTCTGCTTGCTGAAAACACAGGGAACAAACAGGGCTTGTGTCTTTAGAAAACCAACACAGCAACAGCAAAGCATAGTGTTCTACATAGCTCTTCCATGGAAAACAAGCAATTTAGATCCTAAAACCTTTGCACTTGCTCTGCAGACGAGGAATACACAAACTGGTACAAAATATACTTCACTTGTGGAAAAGGGGCAAGAAAGTGTCTGCAGCAGCTTCTCTGCTTGCTGAAAACACAGAGAACAAACAGGGCTTGTGTCTTGAGAAAACCAACACAGCAACAGCAAAGCATAGTGTTCTACATAGCTCTTCCATGGAAAACAAGCAATTTAGATCCTAAAACCTTTGCTCTTGCTCTGCAGACGAGGAATACACCAACTGGTGCAAAATATACTTCACTAGTGGAAAAGGAGCAAGAAAGTGTCTGCAGCAGCTTCTCTGCTTGCTGCAAACACAGACAACCAACAGGACTTGTGTCTTGAGAAAACCAACACAGTAACAGCAAAGCACAGTGTTCTACATATCTCTTCCAAGGAAATCAAGCAATTTAGGTCCTAAAACCTTTGCTCCTGCTCTCCAGACGAGGAATACACCAACTGGTACAAAATATACGTCAGTAGTGGAGAAAGCAGGTACGTGTCTTCAAGAGCTTCTCTGCTCGCTGCAAGTACAGAGAACAAACAGGGTTTGTTTCTTGAGAAAAACGACACAGCAACAGCAAAGCATAGTGTTCTACAGAGCTCTTCCATGGAAATCAAGTAATTTAGGTCCTAACATATTTGCTCTTGCTCTGCAGACGAGGAATACACCAACTGGTACAAAATATACTTCACTTGTGGAAAAGGGGCAAGAAAGTGTCTGCAGCAGCTTCTCTGCTTGCTGCAAACACAGACAACCAACAGGACTTGTGTCTTTAGAAAACCAACACAGCAACAGCAAAGCATAGTGTTCTACATAGCTCTTCCATGGAAAACAAGCAATTTAGATCCTAAAACCTTTGCTCTTGCTCTGCAGAGGAGGAACACACCAACTGGCACAAAATATACTTCACTTGTGGAAAAGGGGCAAGAAAGTGTCTGCAGCAGCTTCTCTGCTTGCTGAAAACACAGGGAACAAACAGGGCTTGTGTCTTGAGAAAACCAACACAGCAACAGCAAAGCATAGTGTTCTACATAGCTCTTCCATGGAAAACAAGCAATTTAGATCCTAAAACCTTTGCACTTGCTCTGCAGACGAGGAATACACCAACTGGTACAAAATATACTTCACTAGTGGAAAAGGGGCAAGAAAGTGTCTGCAGCAGCTTCTCTGCTTGCTGCAAACACAGACAACCAACAGGACTTGTGTCTTGAGAAAACCAACACAGCAACAGCAAAGCATAGTGTTCTACATAGCTCTTCCATGGAAAACAAGCAATTTAGATCCTAAAACCTTTGCTCTTGCTCTGCAGAGGAGGAACACACCAACTGGCACAAAATATACTTCACTTGTGGAAAAGGGGCAAGAAAGTGTCTGCAGCAGCTTCTCTGCTTGCTGAAAACACAGGGAACAAACAGGGCTTGTGTCTTTAGAAAACCAACACAGCAACAGCAAAGCATAGTGTTCTACAGAGCTCTTCCATGGAAAACAAGCAATTTAGATCCTAAAACCTTTGCACTTGCTCTGCAGACGAGGAATACACCAACTGGTACAAAATATACTTCACTAGTGGAAAAGGGGGCAAGAAAGTGTCTGCAGCAGCTTCTCTGCTTGCTGAAAACACAGAGAACAAACAGGGCTTGTGTCTTGAGAAAACCAACACAGCAACCGAAAACCATAGTGTTCTACAGAGCTCTTCCATGGAAATTAAGCAGTTTAGGTCCTAAAACCTTTGCTCTTGCTCTGCAGACGAGGAATACACCAACTGGTACAAAATATACTTCACTTGTGGAAAAAAGGCAAGAAACTGTCTGCAGCAGCTTCTCTGCTTGCTGCAAACACAGACAACCAACAGGACTTGTGTCTTGAAAAAACCAACACAGTAACAGCAAAGCACAGTGTTCTACATATCTCTTCCAAGGAAATCAAGCAATTTAGGTCCTAAAACCTTTGCTCCTGCTCTCCAGACGAGGAATACACCAACTGGTACAAAATATACGTCAGTAGTGGAGAAAGCAGGTACGTGTCTTCAAGAGCTTCTCTGCTCGCTGCAAGTACAGAGAACAAACAGGGTTTGTTTCTTGAGAAAACCGACACAGCAACAGCAAAGCATAGTGTTCTACAGAGCTCTTCCATGGAAATCAAGCAATTTAGGTCCTAACATATTTGCTCTTGCTCTGCAGACGAGGAATACACCAACTGGTACAAAATATACTTCACTTGTGGAAAAGGGGCAAGAAAGTGTCTGCAGCAGCTTCTCTGCTTGCTGCAAACACAGACAACCAACAGGACTTGTGTCTTGAGAAAACCAACACAGCAACAGCAAAGCATAGTGTTCTACATAGCTCTTCCATGGAAAACAAGCAATTTAGATCCTAAAACCTTTGCTCTTGCTCTGCAGACGAGGAATACACCAAGTGGTACAAAATATACTTCACTTGTGGAAAAGGGGCAAGAAAGTGTCTGCAGCAGCTTCTCTGCTTGCTGAAAACACAGACAACCAACAGGACTTGTGTCTTGAGAAAACCAACACAGCAACAGCAAAGCATAGTGTTCTACAGAGCTCTTCCATGGAAAACAAGCAATTTAGATCCTAAAACCTTTGCTCTTGCTCTGCAGAAGAGGAACACCACCAACTGGCACAAAATATACTTCACTTGTGGAAAAGGGGCAAGAAAGTGTCTGCAGCAGCTTCTCTGCTTGCTGAAAACACAGAGAACAAACAGGGCTTGTGTCTTGAGAAAACCAACACAGCAACAGCAAAGCATACTGTTCTACATAACTCTTCCATGGAAAACAAGCAATTTAGATCCTAAAACCTTTGCACTTGCTCTGCAGACGAGGAATACACCAACTGGTACAAAATATACTTCACTTGTGGAAAAGGGGCAAGAAAGTGTCTGCAGCAGCTTCTCTGCTTGCTGAAAACACAGAGAACAAACAGGGCTTGTGTCTTGAGGAAACAAACACAGCAACCGAAAACCATAGTGTTCTACAGAGCTCTTCCATGGAAATTAAGCAGTTTAGGTCCTAACACCTTTGCTCTTGCTCTGCAGACGAGGAATACACCAACTGGTACAAAATATACTTCACTTGTGGAAAAAAGGCAAGAAACTGTCTGCAGCAGCTTCTCTGCTTGCTGCAAACACAGACAACCAACAGGACTTGTGTCTTGAAAAAACCAACACAGTAACAGCAAAGCACAGTGTTCTACATATCTCTTCCAAGGAAATCAAGCAATTTAGGTCTTAAAACCTTTGCTCCTGCTCTCCAGACGAGGAATACACCAACTGGTACAAAATATACGTCAGTAGTGGAGAAAGCAGGTACGTGTCTTCAAGAGCTTCTCTGCTCGCTGCAAGTACAGAGAACAAACAGGGTTTGTTTCTTGAGAAAACCGACACAGCAACAGCAAAGCATAGTGTTCTACAGAGCTCTTCCATGGAAATCAAGTAATTTAGGTCCTAACATATTTGCTCTTGCTCTGCAGACGAGGAATACACCAACTGGTACAAAATATACTTCACTAGTGGAAAAGGAGCAAGAAAGTGTCTGCAGCAGCTTCTCTGCTTGCTGCAAACACAGACAACCAACAGGACTTGTGTCTTGAGAAAACCAACACAGTAACAGCAAAGCACAGTGTTCTACATATCTCTTCCAAGGAAATCAAGCAATTTAGGTCCTAAAACCTTTGCTCCTGCTCTCCAGACGAGGAATACACCAACTGGTACAAAATATACGTCAGTAGTGGAGAAAGCAGGTACGTGTCTTCAAGAGCTTCTCTGCTCGCTGCAAGTACAGAGAACAAACAGGGTTTGTTTCTTGAGAAAACCGACACAGCAACAGCAAAGCATAGTGTTCTACAGAGCTCTTCCATGGAAAACAAGCAATTTAGATCCTAAAACCTTTGCTCTTGCTCTGCAGAGGAGGAATACACCAACTGGTACAAAATATACTTCACTAGTGGAAAAGGAGCAAGAAAGTGTCTGCAGTAGCTTCTCTGCTTGCTGCAAACCACAGACAACCAACAGGACTTGTGTCTTGAGAAAACCAACACAGTAACAGCAAAGCACAGTGTTCTACATATCTCTTCCAAGGAAATCAAGCAATTTAGGTCCTAAAACCTTTGCTCCTGCTCTCCAGACGAGGAATACACCAACTGGTACAAAATATACGTCAGTAGTGGAGAAAGCAGGTACGTGTCTTCAAGAGCTTCTCTGCTCGCTGCAAGTACAGAGAACAAACAGGGTTTGTTTCTTGAGAAAACCAACACAGCAACAGCAAAGCATAGTGTTCTACAGAGCTCTTCCATGGAAATCAAGTAATTTAGGTCCTAACATATTTGCTCTTGCTCTGCAGACGAGGAATACACCAACTGGTACAAAATATACTTCACTTGTGGGAAAGGGGCAAGAAAGTGTCTGCAGCAGCTTCTCTGCTTGCTGCAAACACAGACAACCAACAGGACTTGTGTCTTGAGAAAACCAACACAGCAACAGCAAAGCATAGTGTTCTACATAGCTCTTCCATGGAAAACAAGCAATTTAGATCCTAAAAACTTTGCTCTTGCTCTGCAGACGAGGAATACACCAACTGGTACAAAATATACTTCACTTGTGGAAAAGGGGCAAGAAGGTGTCTGCAGCAGCTTCTCTGCTTGCTGCAAACACAGACAACCAACAGGACTTGTGTCTTGAGAAAACCAACACAGCAACAGCAAAGCATAGTGTTCTACAGAGCTCTTCCATGGAAAACAAGCAATTTAGATCCTAAAACCTTTGCTCTTGCTCTGCAGAGGAGGAACACACCAACTGGCACAAAATATACTTCACTAGTGGAAAAGGGGCAAGAAGTGTCTGCAGCAGCTTCTCTGCTTGCTGAAAACTCAGAGAACAAACAGGGCTTGTGTCTTGAGAAAATAAACACAGCAACCGAAAACCATAGTGTTCTACAGAGCTCTTCCATGGAAATTAAGCAGTTTAGGTCCTAACACCTTTGCTCTTGCTCTGCAGACGAGGAATACACCAACTGGTACAAAATATACTTCACTAGTGGAAAAGGAGCAAGAAAGTGTCTGCAGCAGCTTTTCTGCTTGCTGCAAACACAGACAACCAACAGGACTTGTGTCTTGAGAAAACCAACACAGTAACAGCAAAGCACAGTGTTCTACATATCTCTTCCAAGGAAATCAAGCAATTTAGGTCCTAAAACCTTTGCTCCTGCTCTCAGACGAGGAATACACCAACTGGTACAAAATATACGTCAGTAGTGGAGAAAGCAGGTACGTGTCTTCAAGAGCTTCTCTGCTCGCTGCAAGTACAGAGAACAAACAGGGTTTGTTTCTTGAGAAAAACCGACACAGCAACAGCAAAGCATAGTGTTCTACAGAGCTCTTCCATGGAAATCAAGTAATTTAGGTCCTAACATATTTGCTCTTGCTCTGCAGACGAGGAATACACCAACTGGTACAAAATATACTTCACTTGTGGAAAAGGGGCAAGAAAGTGTCTGCAGCAGCTTCTCTGCTTGCTGCAAACACAGACAACCAACAGGACTTGTGTCTTGAGAAAACCAACACAGCAACAGCAAAGCATAGTGTTCTACAGAGCTCTTCCATGGAAAACAAGCAATTTAGATCCTAAAACCTTTGCTCTTGCTCTGCAGACGAGGAATACACAAACTGGTACAAAATATACTTCACTTGTGGAAAAGGGGCAAGAAAGTGTCTGCAGCAGCTTCTCTGCTTGCTGAAAACACAGAGAACAAACAGGGCTTGTGTCTTGAGAAAACCAACACAGCAACAGCAAAGCATAGTGTTCTACAGAACTCTTCCATGGAAAATCCTAAAACCTTTGATCTTGCTCTGCAGACGAGGAATACACCAACTGGTACAAAATATACTTCACTAGTGGAAAAGGGGCAAGAAAGTGTCTGCAGCAGCTTCTCTGCTTGCTGAAAACACAGAGAACAAACAGGGCTTGTGTCTTTAGAAAACAAACACAGCAACCGAAAACCATAGTGTTCTACAGAGCTCTTCCATGGAAATTAAGCAGTTTAGGTCCTAACACCTTTGCTCTTGCTCTGCAGACGAGGAATACACCAACTGGTACAAAATATACTTCACTTGTGGAAAAAAGGCAAGAAACTGTCTGCAGCAGCTTCTCTGCTTGCTGCAAACACAGACAACCAACAGGACTTGTGTCTTGAAAAAAACCAACACAGTAACAGCAAAGCACAGTGTTCTACATATCTCTTCCAAGGAAATCAAGCAATTTAGGATCGTAAAACCTTTGCTCCTGCTCTCCAGACGAGGAATACACCAACTGGTACAAAATATACGTCAGTAGTGGAGAAAGCAGGTACGTGTCTTCAAGAGCTTCTCTGCTCGCTGCAAGTACAGAGAACAAACAGGGTTTGTTTCTTGAGAAAACCGACACAGCAACAGCAAAGCATAGTGTTCTACAGAGCTCTTCCATGGAAATCAAGTAATTTAGGTCCTAACATATTTGCTCTTGCTCTGCAGACGAGGAATACACCAACTGGTACAAAATATACTTCACTTGTGGAAAAGGGGCAAGAAAGTGTCTGCAGCAGCTTCTCTGCTTGCTGCAAACACAGACAACCAACAGGACTTGTGTCTTGAGAAAACCAACACAGCAACAGCAAAGCATAGTGTTCTACATAGCTCTTCCATGGAAAACAAGCAATTTAGATCCTAAAACCTTTGCTCTTGCTCTGCAGACGAGGAATACACCAACTGGTACAAAATATACTTCACTTGTGGAAAAGGGGCAAGAGAGTGTCTGCAGCAGCTTCTCTGCTTGCTGCAAACACAGACAACCAACAGGACTTGTGTCTTGAGAAAAACCAACACAGCAACAGCAAAGCATAGTGTTCTACATAGCTCTTCCATGGAAAACAAGCAATTTAGATCCTAAAAACTTTGCTCTTGCTCTGCAGACGAGGAATACACCAACTGGTACAAAATATACTTCACTTGTGGAAAAGGGGCAAGAAGGTGTCTGCAGCAGCTTCTCTGCTTGCTGCAAACACAGACAACCAACAGGACTTGTGTCTTGAGAAAAACCAACACAGCAACAGCAAAGCATAGTGTTCTACAGAGCTCTACCATGGAAAACAAGCAATTTAGATCCTAAAACCTTTTGCTCTTGCTCTGCAGAGGAGGAACACACCAACTGGCACAAAATATACTTCACTAGTGGAAAAGGGGCAAGAAAGTGTCTGCAGCAGCTTCTCTGCTTGCTGAAAACTCAGAGAACAAACAGGGCTTGTGTCTTGAGAAAATAAACACAGCAACCGAAAACCATAGTGTTCTACAGAGCTCTTCCATGGAAATTAAGCAGTTTAGGTCCTAACACCTTTGCTCTTGCTCTGCAGACGAGGAATACACCAACTGGTACAAAATATACTTCACTAGTGGAAAAGGAGCAAGAAAGTGTCTGCAGCAGCTTTTCTGCTTGCTGCAAACACAGACAACCAACAGGACTTGTGTCTTGAGAAAACCAACACAGTAACAGCAAAGCACAGTGTTCTACATATCTCTTCCAAGGAAATCAAGCAATTTAGGTCCTAAAACCTTTGCTCCTGCTCTCCAGACGAGGAATACACCAACTGGTACAAAATATACGTCAGTAGTGGAGAAAGCAGGTACGTGTCTTCAAGAGCTTCTCTGCTCGCTGCAAGTACAGAGAACAAACAGGGTTTGTTTCTTGAGAAAACCGACACAGCAACAGCAAAGCATAGTGTTCTACAGAGCTCTTCCATGGAAATCAAGTAATTTAGGTCCTAACATATTTGCTCTTGCTCTGCAGACGAGGAATACACCAACTGGTACAAAATATACTTCACTTGTGGAAAAGGGGCATGAAAGTGTCTGCAGCAGCTTCTCTGCTTGCTGAAAACACAGGGAACAAACAGGGTTTGTGTCTTGAGAAAACCAACACAGCAACAGCAAAGCATAGTGTTCTACATAGCTCTTCCATGGAAAACAAGCAATTTAGATCCTAAAACCTTTGCTCTTGCTCTGCAGACGAGGAATACACAAACTGGTACAAAATATACTTCACTTGTGGAAAAGGGGCAAGAAAGTGTCTGCAGCAGCTTCTCTGCTTGCTGAAAACACAGAGAACAAACAGGGCTTGTGTCTTGAGAAAACCAACACAGCAACAGCAAAGCATAGTGTTCTACATAACTCTTCCATGGAAAACAAGCAATTTAGATCCTAAAACCTTTGCTCTTGCTCTGCAGACGAGGAATACACCAACTGGTACAAAATATACTTCACTAGTGGAAAATGGGCAAGAAAGTGTCTGCAGCAGCTTCTCTGCTTGCTGAAAACACAGAGAACAAACAGGGCTTGTGTCTTTAGAAAACAAACACAGCAACCGAAAACCATAGTGTTCTACAGAGCTCTTCCATGGAAATTAAGCAGTTTAGGTCCTAACACCTTTGCTCTTGCTCTGCAGACGAGGAATACACCAACTGGTACAAAATATACTTCACTTGTGGAAAAAAGGCAAGAAACTGTCTGCAGCAGCTTCTCTGCTTGCTGCAAACACAGACAACCAACAGGACTTGTGTCTTGAAAAAACCAACACAGTAACAGCAAAGCACAGTGTTCTACATATCTCTTCCAAGGAAATCAAGCAATTTAGGATCGTAAAACCTTTGCTCCTGCTCTCCAGACGAGGAATACACCAACTGGTACAAAATATACGTCAGTAGTGGAGAAAGCAGGTACGTGTCTTCAAGAGCTTCTCTGCTCGCTGCAAGTACAGAGAACAAACAGGGTTTGTTTCTTGAGAAAACCGACACAGCAACAGCAAAGCATAGTGTTCTACAGAGCTCTTCCATGGAAATCAAGTAATTTAGGTCCTAACATATTTGCTCTTGCTCTGCAGACGAGGAATACACCAACTGGTACAAAATATACTTCACTTGTGGAAAAGGGGCAAGAAAGTGTCTGCAGCAGCTTTCTCTGCTTGCTGCAAACACAGACAACCAACAGGACTTGTGTCTTGAGAAAACCAACACAGCAACAGCAAAGCATAGTGTTCTACATAGCTCTTCCATGGAAAACAAGCAATTTAGATCCTAAAACCTTTGCTCTTGCTCTGCAGACGAGGAATACACCAACTGGTACAAAATATACTTCACTTGTGGAAAAGGGGCAAGAGAGTGTCTGCAGCAGCTTCTCTGCTTGCTGCAAACACAGACAACCAACAGGACTTGTGTCTTGAGAAAACCAACACAGCAACAGCAAAGCATAGTGTTCTACATAGCTCTTCCATGGAAAACAAGCAATTTAGATCCTAAAACCTTTGCTCTTGCTCTGCAGAGGAGGAACACACCAACTGGCACAAAATATACTTCACTTGTGGAAAAGGGGCAAGAAAGTGTCTGCAGCAGCTTCTCTGCTTGCTGAAAACACAGAGAACAAACAGGGCTTGTGTCTTGAGAAAATAAACACAGCAACCGAAAACCATAGTGTTCTACAGAGCTCTTCCATGGAAATTAAGCAGTTTAGGTTTTAACACCTTTGCTCTTGCTCTGCAGACGAGGAATACACCAACTGGTACAAAATATACTTCACTTGTGGAAAAAAGGCAAGAAAGTGTCTGCAGCAGCTTCTCTGCTTGCTGCAAACACAGACAACCAACAGGACTTGTGTCTTGAAAAAACCAACACAGTAACAGCAAAGCACAGTGTTCTACATATCTCTTCCAAGGAAATCAAGCAATTTAGGTCCTAAAACCTTTGCTCCTGCTCTCCAGACGAGGAATACACCAACTGGTACAAAAATATACGTCAGTAGTGGAGAAAGCAGGTACGTGTCTTCAAGAGCTTCTCTGCTCGCTGCAAGTACAGAGAACAAACAGGGTTTGTTTCTTGAGAAAACCGACACAGCAACAGCAAAGCATAGTGTTCTACAGAGCTCTTCCATGGAAAACAAGCAATTTAGGTCCTAAAACCTTTGCTCTTGCTCTGCAGACGAGGAATACACCAACTGGTACAAAATATACTTCACTTGTGGAAAAGGGGCAAGAAAGTGTCTGCAGCAGCTTCTCTGCTTGCTGCAAACACAGACAACCAACAGGACTTGTGTCTTGAGAAAACCAACACAGCAACAGCAAAGCATAGTGTTCTACATAGCTCTTCCATGGAAAACAAGCAATTTAGATCCTAAAACCTTTGCTCTTGCTCTGCAGAGGAGGAACACACCAACTGGCACAAAATATACTTCACTAGTGGAAAAGGGGCAAGAAAGTGTCTGCAGCAGCTTCTCTGCTTGCTGAAAACACAGAGAACAAACAGGGCTTGTGTCTTTAGAAAACCAACACAGCAACAGCAAAGCATAGTGTTCTACAGAGCTCTTCCATGGAAAACAAGCAATTTAGATCCTAAAACCTTTGCACTTGCTCTGCAGACGAGGAATACACCAACTGGTACAAAATATACTTCACTAGTGGAAAAGGGGCAAGAAAGTGTCTGCAGCAGCTTCTCTGCTTGCTGAAAACACAGAGAACAAACAGGGCTTGTGTCTTGAGAAAACCAACACAGCAACAGCAAAGCATAGTGTTCTTAATAGCTCTTCCATGGAAAACAAGCAATTTAGATCCTAAAACCTTTGCTCTTGCTCTGCAGAGGAGGAATACACCAACTGGTACAAAATATACTTCACTAGTGGAAAAGGAGCAAGAAAGTGTCTGCAGCAGCTTCTCTGCTTGCTGCAAACACAGACAACCAACAGGACTTGTGTCTTGAGAAAACCAACACAGTAACAGCAAAGCACAGTGTTCTACATATCTCTTCCAAGGAAATCAAGCAATTTAGGTCCTAAAACCTTTGCTCCTGCTCTCCAGACGAGGAATACACCAACTGGTACAAAATATACTTCAGTTGTGGAAAAGGGGCAAGAAAGTGTCTGCAGCAGCTTTTCTGCTCGCTGGAAACACATACAACTAACAAGGCTTGTGTCTTGAGAAAACCAACACAGTAACAGCAAAGCACAGTGTTCTACATATCTCTTCCAAGGAAATCAAGCAATTTAGGTCCTAAAACCTTTGCTCCTGCTCTCCAGACGAGGAATACACCAACTGGTACAAAATATACGTCAGTAGTGGAGAAAGCAGGTACGTGTCTTCAAGAGCTTCTCTGCTCGCTGCAAGTACAGAGAACAAACAGGTTTTGTTTCTTGAGAAAACCAACACAGCAACAGCAAAGCATAGTGTTCTACAGAGCTCTTCCATGGAAATCAAGCAATTTAGGTCCTAACACATTTGCTCTTGCTTTGCAGACGAGGAACACACCAACTGGTACAAAATATACTTCACTTGTGAAAAAGGGGCAAGAAAGTGTCTGCAGCAGCTTCTCTGCTTGCTGCAAACACAGACAACCAACAGGACTTGTGTCTTGAGAAAACCAACACAGCAACAGCAAAAGCATAGTGTTCTACAGAGCTCTTCCATGGAAAACAAGCAATTTAGATCCTAAAACCTTTGCTCTTGCTCTGCAGAAGAGGAATACACCAACTGGTACAAAATATACTTCACTTGTGGAAAAGGGGCAAGAAAGTGTCTGCAGCAGCTTCTCTGCTTGCTGAAAACACAGGGAACAAACAGGGTTTGTGTCTTTAGAAAACCAACACAGCAACAGCAAAGCATAGTGTTCTACAGAGCTCTTCCATGGAAAACAAGCAATTTAGATCCTAAAACCTTTGCTCTTGCTCTGCAGACGAGGAATACACCAACTGGTACAAAATATACTTCACTTGTGGAAAAGGGGCAAGAAAGTGTCTGCAGCAGCTTTTCTGCCGGCTGGAAACTCAGACAACCAACAAGACTTGTGTCTTGAGAAAACCAACACAATAACAGCAAAGCATAGTGTTCTACATAGCTCTTCCATGGAAATCAAGCAATTTAAGTCCTAACACCTTTGCTCTTGCTTTGCAGACGAGGAACACACCAACTGGTACAAAATATACGTCAGTAGTGGAGAAAGCAGGTACGTGTCTTCAAGAGCTTCTCTGCTTGCTGCAAACACAGACAACCAACAGGGCTTGTGTCTTGAGAAAACCAACACAGCAACAGCAAAGCATAGTGTTCTACATAGCTCTTCCATGGAAAAACAAGCAATTTAGATCCTAAAACCTTTGCTCTTGCTCTGCAGACGAGGAATACACAAACTGGTACAAAATATACTTCACTAGTGGAAAAGGAGCAAGAAAGTGTCTGCAGCAGCTTCTCTGCTTGCTGAAAACACAGAGAACAAACAGGGCTTGTGTCTTGAGAAAACAAACACAGCAACCGAAAACCATAGTGTTCTACATAGCTCTTCCATGGAAAACAAGCAATTTAGATCCTAAAACCTTTGCTCTTGCTCTGCAGACGAGGAATACACCAACTGGTACAAAAATATACTTCAGTTGTGGAAAAGGGGCAAGAAAGTGTCTGCAGCAGCTTTTCTGCTCGCTGGAAACACATACAACTAACAAGGCTTGTGTCTTGAGAAAACCAACACAGCAACGGCAAAGCACAGTGTTCTACATATCTCTTCCAAGGAAATCAAGCAATTTAGGTCCTAAAACCTTTGCTCCTGCTCTCCAGACGAGGAATACACCAACTGGTACAAAAATATACGTCAGTAGTGGAGAAAGCAGGTACGTGTCTTCAAGAGCTTCTCTGCTCGCTGCAAGTACAGAGAACCAAACAGGGTTTGTTTCTTGAGAAAACCGACACAGCAACAGCAAAGCATAGTGTTCTACAGAGCTCTTCCATGGAAATCAAGCAATTTAGGTCCTAACACCTTTGCTCTTGCTCTGCAGACGAGGAATACACCAACTGGTACAAAATATACTTCACTTGTCGAAAAAGGGGCAAGAAAGTGTCTGCAGGCAGCTTCTCTGCTTGCTGCAAACACAGACAACCAACAGGACTTGTGTCTTGAGAAAACCAACACAGCAACAGCAAAGCATAGTGTTCTACAGAGCTCTTCCATGGAAAACAAGCAATTTAGATCCTAAAAACCTTTGCTCTTGCTCTGCAGACGAGGAATACACAAACTGGTACAAAATATACTTCACTAGTGGAAAAGGGGCAAGAAAGTGTCTGCAGCAGCTTCTCTGCTTGCTGAAAACACAGAGAACAAACAGGGCTTGTGTCTTGAGAAAACCAACACAGCAACAGCAAAGCATAGTGTTCTACATAGCTCTTCCATGGAATACAAGCAATTTAGATCCTAAAACCTTTGCTCTTGCTCTGCAGACGAGGAATACACCAACTGGTACAAAATATACTTCAGTTGTGGAAAAGGGGCAAGAAAGTGTCTGCAGCAGCTTTTCTGCTCGCTGGAAAACACATACAACTAACAAGGCTTGTGTCTTGAGAAAACCAACACAGTAACAGCAAAGCACAGTGTTCCACATATCTCTTCCAAGGAAATTAAGCAATTTAGGTCCTAAAACCTTTGCTCCTGCTCTCCAGACGAGGAATACACCAACTGGTACAAAATATACGTCAGTAGTGGAGAAAGCAGGTACGTGTCTTTAAGAGCTTCTCTGCTCGCTGCAAGTACAGAGAACAAACAGGGTTTGTTTCTTGAGAAAACCGACACAGCAACAGCAAAGCATAGTGTTCTACAGAGCTCTTCCATGGAAATCAAGCAATTTAGGTCCTAACACCTTTGCTCTTGCTCTGCAGACGAGGAATACACCAACTGGTACAAAATATACTTCACTTGTGGAAAAGGGGCAAGAAAGTGTCTGCAGCAGCTTCTCTGCTTGCTGCAAACACAGACAACCAACAGGACTTGTGTCTTGAGAAAACCAACACAGCAACAGCAAAGCACAGTGTTCTACATAGCTCTTCCATGGAAAACAAGCAAATTTAGATCCTAAAAGCTTTGCTCTTGCTCTGCAGACGAGGAATACACCAACTGGTACAAAATATACTTCACTTGTGGAAAAGGGGCAAGAAAGTGTCTGCAGCAGCTTCTCTGCTTGCTGAAAACACAGGGAACAAACAGGGTTTGTGTCTTTAGAAAACCAACACAGCAACAGCAAAGCATAGTGTTCTACAGAGCTCTTCCATGGAAAACAAGCAATTTAGATCCTAAAACCTTTGCTCTTGCTCTGCAGACAAGGAATACACCAACTGGTACAAAATATACTTCACTTGTGGAAAAGGGGCAAGAAAGTGTCTGCAGCAGCTTCTCTGCTTGCTGAAAACACAGGGAACAAACAGGGTTTGTGTCTTGAGAAAACCAACACAGCAACAGCAAAGCACAGTGTTCTACATATCTCTTCCAAGGAAATCAAGCAATTTAGGTCCTAAAACCTTTGCTCCTGCTCTCCAGACGAGGAATACACCAACTGGTACAAAATATACTTCACTAGTGGAAAAGGAGCAAGAAAGTGTCTGCAGCAGCTTCTCTGCTTGCTGAAAACACAGAGAACAAACAGGGTTTGTGTCTTTAGAAAACCAACACAGCAACAGCAAAGCATAGTGTTCTACATAGCTCTTCCATGGAAAACAAGCAATTTAGATCCTAAAACCTTTGCTCTTGCTCTGCAGACGAGGAATACACCAACTGGTACAAAATATACTTCACTTGTGTAAAAGGGGCAAGAAAGTGTCTGCAGCAGCTTCTCTGCTTGCTGAAAACACAGGGAACAAACAGGGTTTGTGTCTTGAGAAAACCAACACAGCAACAGCAAAGCACAGTGTTCTACATATCTCTTCCAAGGAAATCAAGCAATTTAGGTCCTAAAACCTTTGCTCCTGCTCTCCAGACGAGGAATACACCAACTGGTACAAAATATACTTCACTAGTGGAAAAGGAGCAAGAAAGTGTCTGCAGCAGCTTCTCTGCTTGCTGAAAACACAGGGAACAAACAGGGCTTGTGTCTTGAGAAAACAAACACAGCAACCGAAAACCATAGTGTTCTACAGAGCTCTTCCATGGAAAACAAGCAATTTAGATCCTAAAACCTTTGCTCTTGCTCTGCAGACGAGGAATACACCAACTGGTACAAAATATACTTCACTTGTGGAAAAGGGGCAAGAAAGTGTCTGCAGCAGCTTTTCTGCTCGCTGGAAACTCAGACAACCAACAAGACTTGTATCTTGAGAAAACCAACACAATAACAGCAAAGCATAGTGTTCTACATAGCTCTTCCATGGAAATCAAGCAATTTAAGTCCTAAAACCTTTGCTCTTGCTTTGCAGACGAGGAACACACCAACTGGTACAAAATATACGTCAGTAGTGGAGAAAGCAGGTACGTGTCTTCAAGAGCTTCTCTGCTTGCTGCAAACACAGACAACCAACAGGACTTGTGTCTTGAGAAAACCAACACAGCAACAGCAAAGCATAGTGTTCTACATAGCTCTTCCATGGAAAACAAGCAATTTAGATCCTAAAACCTTTGCTCTTGCTCTGCAGACGAGGAATACACCAACTGGTACAAAATATACTTCACTAGTGGAAAAGGAGCAAGAAAGTGTCTGCAGCAGCTTCTCTGCTTGCTGCAAACACAGAGAACAAACAGGGCTTGTGTCTTGAGAAAACAAACACAGCAACCGAAAACCATAGTGTTCTACATAGCTCTTCCATGGAAAACAAGCAATTTAGATCCTAAAACCTTTGCTCTTGCTCTGCAGACGAGGAATACACCAACTGGTACAAAATATACTTCACTTGTGGAAAAGGGGCAAGAAAGTGTCTGCAGCAGCTTTTCTGCTCGCTGGAAACACATACAACTAACAAGGCTTGTGTCTTGAGAAAACCAACACAGCAACAGCAAAGCACAGTGTTCTACATATCTCTTCCAAGGAAATCAAGCAATTTAGGTCCTAAAACCTTTGCTCCTGCTCTCCAGACGAGGAATACACCAACTGGTACAAAATATACGTCAGTAGTGGAGAAAGCAGGTACGTGTCTTCAAGAGCTTCTCTGCTCGCTGCAAGTACAGAGAACAAACAGGGTTTGTTTCTTGAGAAAACCGACACAGCAACAGCAAAGCATAGTGTTCTACAGAGCTCTTCCATGGAAATCAAGCAATTTAGGTCCTAAAACCTTTGCTCTTGCTCTCCAGACGAGGAATACACCAACTGGTACAAAATATACTTCACTAGTGGAAAAGGAGCAAGAAAGTGTCTGCAGCAGCTTCTCTGCTTGCTGAAAACACAGAGAACAAACAGGGCTTGTGTCTTGAGAAAACAAACACAGCAACCGAAAACCATAGTGTTCTACATAGCTCTTCCATGGAAAACAAGCAATTTAGATCCTAAAACCTTTGCTCTTGCTCTGCAGACGAGGAATACACCAACTGGTACAAAATATACTTCACTTGTGGAAAAGGGGCAAGAAAGTGTCTGCAGCAGCTTTTCTGCTCGCTGGAAACTCAGACAACCAACAAGACTTGTGTCTTGAGAAAACCAACACAGTAACAGCAAAGCATAGTGTTCTACAGAGCTCTTCCATGGAAATCAAGCAATTTAAGTCCTAAAACCTTTGATCCGTCTCTGCAGACGAGGAACACACCAACTGGTACAAAATATACGTCAGTAGTGGAGAAAGCAGGTACGTGTCTTCAAGAGCTTCTCTGCTTGCTGAAAACACAGGGAACAAACAGGGCTTGTGTCTTTAGAAAACCAACACAGCAACAGCAAAGCATAGTGTTCTTAACAGCTCTTCCAATGAAATCAAGCAATTTAAGTCCTAAAACCTTTGATCCGTCTCTGCAGACGAGGAACACACCAAGTGGTACAAAATATACTTCACTTGTGAAAAAGGGGCAAGAAAGTGTCTGCAGCAGCTTCTCTGCTTGCTGAAAACACAGGGAACAAACAGGGTTTGTGTCTTGAGAAAACCAACACAGCAACAGCAAAGCATAGTGTTCTACATAGCTCTTCCATGGAAAACAAGCAATTTAGATCCTAAAATCTTTGCTCTTGCTCTGCAGACGAGGAATACACCAACTGGTACAAAATATACTTCACTAGTGGAAAAGGAGCAAGAAAGTGTCTGCAGCAGCTTCTCTGCTTGCTGAAAACACAGAGAACAAACAGGACTTGTGTCTTGAGAAAACCAACACAGCAACAGCAAAGCATAGTGTTCTACATAGCTCTTCCATGGAAAACAAGCAATTTAGATCCTAAAACCTTTGCTCTTGCTCTGCAGACGAGGAATACACCAACTGGTACAAAATATACTTCACTTGTGGAAAAGGGGCAAGAAAGTGTCTGCAGCAGCTTTTCTGCTCGCTGGAAACTCAGACAACCAACAAGACTTGTGTCTTGAGAAAACCAACACAGTAACAGCAAAGCATAGTGTTCTACAGAGCTCTTCCATGGAAATCAAGCAATTTAAGTCCTAAAACCTTTGCTCTTGCTTTGCAGACGAGGAACACACCAACTGGTACAAAATATACGTCAGTAGTGGAGAAAGCAGGTACGTGTCTTCAAGAGCTTCTCTGCTTGCTGAAAACACAGGGAACAAACAGGGCTTGTGTCTTTAGAAAACCAACACAGCAACAGCAAAGCATAGTGTTCTTAACAGCTCTTCCAATGAAATCAAGCAATTTAAGTCCTAAAACCTTTGATCCGTCTCTGCAGACGAGGAACACACCAACTGGTACAAAATATACTTCACTTGTGAAAAAGGGGCAAGAAAGTGTCTGCAGCAGCTTCTCTGCTTTCTGAAAACACAGGGAACAAACAGGGTTTGTGTCTTGAGAAAACCAACACAGCAACAGCAAAGCATAGTGTTCTACATAGCTCTTCCATGGAAAACAAGCAATTTAGATCCTAAAACCTTTGCTCTTGCTCTGCAGACGAGGAATACACAAACTGGTACAAAATATACTTCACTAGTGGAAAAGGAGCAAGAAAGTGTCTGCAGCAGCTTCTCTGCTTGCTGAAAACACAGAGAACAAACAGGGCTTGTGTCTTGAGAAAACCAACACAGCAACAGCAAAGCATAGTGTTCTACATAGCTCTTCCATGGAAAACAAGCAATTTAGATCCTAAAACCTTTGCTCTTGCTCTGCAGACGAGGAATACACCAACTGGTACAAAATATACTTCAGTTGTGGAAAAGGGGCAAGAAAGTGTCTGCAGCAGCTTTTCTGCTCGCTGGAAACACATACAACTAACAAGGCTTGTGTCTTGAGAAAACCAACACAGTAACAGCAAAGCACAGTGTTCTACATATCTCTTCCAAGGAAATCAAGCAATTTAGGTCCTAAAACCTTTGCTCCTGCTCTCCAGACGAGGAATACACCAACTGGTACAAAATATACGTCAGTAGTGGAGAAAGCAGGTACGTGTCTTCAAGAGCTTCTCTGCTCGCTGCAAGTACAGAGAACAAACAGGGTTTGTTTCTTGAGAAAACCGACACAGCAACAGCAAAGCATAGTGTTCTACAGAGCTCTTCCATGGAAATCAAGCAATTTAGGTCCTAACACCTTTGCTCTTGCTCTGCAGACGAGGAATACACCAACTGGTACAAAATATACTTCACTAGTGGAAAAGGAACAAGAAAGTGTCTGCAGCAGCTTCTCTGCTTGCTGAAAACACAGAGAACAAACAGGGCTTGTGTCTTGAGAAAACCAACACAGCAACAGCAAAGCATAGTGTTCTACATAGCTCTTCCATGGAAAACAAGCAATTTAGATCCTAAAACCTTTGCTCTTGCTCTGCAGACGAGGAATACACCAACTGGTACAAAATATACTTCACTTGTGGAAAAGGGGCAAGAAAGTGTCTGCAGCAGCTTCTCTGCTTGCTGAAAACACAGGGAACAAACAGGGTTTGTGTCTTTAGAAAACCAACACAGCAACAGCAAAGCATAGTGTTCTACATAGCTCTTCCATGGAAAACAAGCAATTTAGATCCTAAAACCTTTGCTCTTGCTCTGCAGACGAGGAATACACCAACTGGTACAAAATATACTTCACTTGTGGAAAAGGGGCAAGAAAGTGTCTGCAGCAGCTTTTCTGCTCGCTGGAAACTCAGACAACCAACAAGACTTGTGTCTTGAGAAAACCAACACAGTAACAGCAAAGCATAGTGTTCTACAGAGCTCTTCCATGGAAATCAAGCAATTTAAGTCCTAAAACCTTTGATCCGTCTCTGCAGACGAGGAACACACCAACTGGTACAAAATATACGTCAGTAGTGGAGAAAGCAGGTACGTGTCTTCAAGAGCTTCTCTGCTTGCTGAAAACACAGGGAACAAACAGGGCTTGTGTCTTTAGAAAACCAACACAGAAACAGAAAAGCATAGTGTTCTTAACAGCTCTTCCAAAGAAATCAAGCAATTTAAGTCCTAAAACCTTTGATCCGTCTCTGCAGACGAGGAACACACCAACTGGTACAAAATATACTTCACTTGTGAAAAAGGGGCAAGAAAGTGTCTGCAGCAGCTTCTCTGCTTGCTGAAAACACAGACAACCAACAGGACTTGTGTCTTGAGAAAACCAACACAGCAACAGCAAAGCATAGTGTTCTACATAGCTCTTCCATGGAAAACAAGCAATTTAGATCCTAAAACCTTTGCTCTTGCTCTGCAGACGAGGAATACACAAACTGGTACAAAATATACTTCACTAGTGGAAAAGGAGCAAGAAAGTGTCTGCAGCAGCTTCTCTGCTTGCTGAAAACACAGAGAACAAACAGGGCTTGTGTCTTGAGAAAACCAACACAGCAACAGCAAAGCATAGTGTTCTACATAGCTCTTCCATGGAAAACAAGCAATTTAGATCCTAAAACCTTTGCTCTTGCTCTGCAGACGAGGAATACACCAACTGGTACAAAATATACTTCAGTTGTGGAAAAGGGGCAAGAAAGTGTCTGCAGCAGCTTTTCTGCTCGCTGGAAACACATACAACTAACAAGGCTTGTGTCTTGAGAAAACCAACACAGTAACAGCAAAGCACAGTGTTCTACATATCTCTTCCAAGGAGAATCAAGCAATTTAGGTCCTAAAAACCTTTGCTCCTGCTCTCCAGACGAGGAATACACCAACTGGTACAAAAATATACGTCAGTAGTGGAGAAAGCAGGTACGTGTCTTCAAGAGCTTCTCTGCTCGCTGCAAGTACAGAGAACAAACAGGGTTTGTTTCTTGAGAAAACCGACACAGCAACAGCAAAGCATAGTGTTCTACAGAGCTCTTCCATGGAAATCAAGCAATTTAGGTCCTAACACCTTTGCTCTTGCTCTGCAGACGAGGAATACACCAACTGGTACAAAATATACTTCACTTGTGGGAAAAGGGGCAAGAAAGTGTCTGCAGCAGCTTCTCTGCTTGCTGCAAACACAGACAACCAACAGGACTTGTGTCTTGAGAAAACCAACACAGCAACAGCAAAGCACAGTGTTCTACATAGCTCTTCCATGGAAAACAAGCAATTTAGATCCTAAAACCTTTGCTCTTGCTCTGCAGACAAGGAATACACCAACTGGTACAAAATATACTTCACTTGTGGAAAAGGGGCAGAAGAAGTGTCTGCAGCAGCTTCTCTGCTTGCTGAAAACACAGGGAACAAACAGGGTTTGTGTCTTTAGAAAACCAACACAGCAACAGCAAAGCATAGTGTTCTACATAGCTCTTCCATGGAAAACAAGCAATTTAGATCCTAAAACCTTTGCTCTTGCTCTGCAGACAAGGAATACACCAACTGGTACAAAATATACTTCACTAGTGGAAAAGGGGCAAGAAAGTGTCTGCAGCAGCTTCTCTGCTTGCTGAAAACACAGGGAACAAACAGGGTTTGTGTCTTTAGAAAACCAACACAGCAACAGCAAAGCACAGTGTTCTACATATCTCTTCCAAGGAAATCAAGCAATTTAGGTCCTAAAACCTTTGCTCCTGCTCTCCAGACGAGGAATACACCAACTGGTACAAAATATACTTCACTAGTGGAAAAGGAGCAAGAAAGTGTCTGCAGCAGCTTCTCTGCTTGCTGAAAACACAGAGAACAAACAGGGTTTGTGTCTTTAGAAAACCAACAACAAGCAACAGCAAAGCATAGTGTTCTACATAGCTCTTCCATGGAAAACAAGCAATTTAGATCCTAAAACCTTTGCTCTTGCTCTGCAGACGAGGAATACACCAACTGGTACAAAATATACTTCACTTGTGTAAAAGGGGCAAGAAAGTGTCTGCAGCAGCTTCTCTGCTTGCTGAAAACACAGGGAACAAACAGGGTTTGTGTCTTGAGAAAACCAACACAGCAACAGCAAAGCATAGTGTTCTACATATCTCTTCCAAGGAAATCAAGCTATTTAGGTCCTAAAACCTTTGCTCCTGCTCTCCAGACGAGGAATACACCAACTGGTACAAAATATACTTCACTTGTGGAAAAGGGGCAAGAAAGTGTCTGCAGCAGCTTTTCTGCTCGCTGGAAACACATACAACTAACAAGGCTTGTGTCTTGAGAAAACCAACACAGTAACATGCAAAGCACAGTGTTCTACATATCTCTTCCAAGGAAATCAAGCAATTTAGGTCCTAAAACCTTTGCTCCTGCTCTCCAGACGAGGAATACACCAACTGGTACAAAATATACGTCAGTAGTGGAGAAAGCAGGTACGTGTCTTCAAGAGCTTCTCTGCTCGCTGCAAGTACAGAGAACAAACAGGGTTTGTTTCTTGAGAAAACCGAACACAGCAACAGCAAAGCATAGTGTTTCTACAGAGCTCTTCCATGGAAATCAAGCAATTTAGGTCCTAACACCTTTGCTCTTGCTCTGCAGACGAGGAATACACCAACTGGTACAAAAATATACTTCACTAGTGGAAAAGGAACAAGAAAGTGTCTGCAGCAGCTTCTCTGCTTGCTGAAAACACAGAGAACAAACAGGGCTTGTGTCTTGAGAAAACCAACACAGCAACAGCAAAGCATAGTGTTCTACATAGCTCTTCCATGGAAAACAAGCAATTTAGATCCTAAAACCTTTGCTCTTGCTCTGCAGACGAGGAATACACCAACTGGTACAAAATATACTTCACTTGTGGAAAAGGGGCAAGAAAGTGTCTGCAGCAGCTTCTCTGCTTGCTGAAAACACAGGGAACAAACAGGGTTTGTGTCTTTAGAAAACCAACACAGCAACAGCAAAGCATAGTGTTCTACATAGCTCTTCCATGGAAAACCAAGCAATTTAGATCCTAAAACCTTTGCTCTTGCTCTGCAGACGAGGAATACACCAACTGGTACAAAATATACTTCACTTGTGGAAAAGGGGCAAGAAAGTGTCTGCAGCAGCTTTTCTGCTCGCTGGAAACTCAGACAACCACACAAGACTTGTGTCTTGAGAAAAACCAACACAGTAACAGCAAAGCATAGTGTTCTACAGAGCTCTTCCATGGAAATCAAGCAATTTAAGTCCTAAAACCTTTGATCCGTCTCTGCAGACGAGGAACACACCAACTGGTACAAAATATACGTCAGTAGTGGAGAAAGCAGGTACGTGTCTTCAAGAGCTTCTCTGCTTGCTGAAAACACAGGGAACAAACAGGGCTTGTGTCTTTAGAAAACCAACACAGAAACAGCAAAGCATAGTGTTCTTAACAGCTCTTCCAAAGAAATCAAGCAATTTAAGTCCTAAAACCTTTGATCCGTCTCTGCAGACGAGGAACACACCAACTGGTACAAAATATACTTCACTTGTGAAAAAGGGGCAAGAAAGTGTCTGCAGCAGCTTCTCTGCTTGCTGAAAACACAGACAACCAACAGGACTTGTGTCTTGAGAAAACCAACACAGCAACAGCAAAGCATAGTGTTCTACATAGCTCTTCCATGGAAAACAAGCAATTTAGATCCTAAAACCTTTGCTCTTGCTCTGCAGACGAGGAATACACAAACTGGTACAAAATATACTTCACTAGTGGAAAAGGAGCAAGAAAGTGTCTGCAGCAGCTTCTCTGCTTGCTGAAAACACAGAGAACAAACAGGGCTTGTGTCTTGAGAAAACCAACACAGCAACAGCAAAGCATAGTGTTCTACATAGCTCTTCCATGGAAAACAAGCAATTTAGATCCTAAAACCTTTGCTCTTGCTCTGCAGACGAGGAATACACCAACTGGTACAAAAATATACTTCAGTTGTGGAAAAGGGGCAAGAAAGTGTCTGCAGCAGCTTTTCTGCTCGCTGGAAACACATACAACTAACAAGGCTTGTGTCTTGAGAAAACCAACACAGTAACAGCAAAGCACAGTGTTCTACATATCTCTTCCAAGGAAATCAAGCAATTTAGGTCCTAAAACCTTTGCTCCTGCTCTCCAGACGAGGAATACACCAACTGGTACAAAATATACGTCAGTAGTGGGAGAAAGCAGGGTACGTGTCTTCAAGAGCTTCTCTGCTCGCTGCAAGTACAGAGAACAAACAGGGTTTGTTTCTTGAGAAAAACCGGACACAGCAACAGCAAAGCATAGTGTTCTACAGAGCTCTTCCATGGAAATCAAGCAATTTAGGTCCTAACACCTTTGCTCTTGCTCTGCAGACGAGGAATACACCAACTGGTACAAAAATATACTTCACTTGTGGAAAAGGGGCAAGAAAGTGTCTGCAGCAGCTTCTCTGCTTGCTGCAAACACAGACAACCAACAGGACTTGTGTCTTGAGAAAACCAACACAGCAACAGCAAAGCACAGTGTTCTACATAGCTCTTCCATGGAAAACAAGCAATTTAGATCCTAAAACCTTTGCTCTTGCTCTGCAGACAAGGAATACACCCAACTGGTACAAAAATATACTTCACTTGTGGAAAAGGGGCAAGAAAGTGTCTGCAGCAGCTTCTCTGCTTGCTGAAAACACAGGGAACAAACAGGGTTTGTGTCTTTAGAAAACCAACACAGCAACAGCAAAGCATAGTGTTCTACATAGCTCTTCCATGGAAAACAAGCAATTTAGATCCTAAAACCTTTGCTCTTGCTCTGCAGACAAGGAATACACCAACTGGTACAAAATATACTTCACTAGTGGAAAAGGGGCAAGAAAGTGTCTGCAGCAGCTTCTCTGCTTGCTGAAAAACACAGGGAACAAACAGGGTTTGTGTCTTTAGAAAACCAACACAGCACAGCAACAGCAAGCACAGTGTTCTACATATCTCTTCCAAGGAAATCAAGCAATTTAGGTCCTAAAACCTTTGCTCCTGCTCTCCAGACGAGGAATACACCAACTGGTACAAAATATACTTCACTAGTGGAAAAGGAGCAAGAAAGTGTCTGCAGCAGCTTCTCTGCTTGCTGAAAACACAGAGAACAAACAGGGTTTGTGTCTTTAGAAAACCAACACAGCAACAGCAAAGCATAGTGTTCTACATAGCTCTTCCATGGAAAACAAGCAATTTAGATCCTAAAACCTTTGCTCTTGCTCTGCAGACGAGGAATACACCAACTGGTACAAAATATACTTCACTTGTGTAAAAGGGGGCAAGAAAGTGTCTGCAGCAGCTTCTCTGCTTGCTGAAAACACAGGGAACAAAACAGGGTTTGTGTCTTGAGAAAACCAACACAGCAACAGCAAAGCATAGTGTTCTACATATCTCTTCCAAGGAAATCAAGCTATTTAGGTCCTAAAACCTTTGCTCCTGCTCTCCAGACGAGGAATACACCAACTGGTACAAAATATACTTCACTTGTGGAAAAGGGGGCAAGAAAGTGTCTGCAGCAGCTTTTCTGCTCGCTGGAAACACATACAACTAACAAGGCTTGTGTCTTGAGAAAACCAACACAGTAACAGCAAAGCACAGTGTTCTACATATCTCTTCCAAGGAAATCAAGCAATTTAGGTCCTAAAACCTTTGCTCCTGCTCTCCAGACGAGGAATACACCAACTGGTACAAAATATACGTCAGTAGTGGAGAAAGCAGGTACGTGTCTTCAAGAGCTTCTCTGCTCGCTGCAAGTACAGAGAACAAACAGGGTTGTTTCTTGAGAAAACCGACACAGCAACAGCAAAGCATAGTGTTCTACAGAGCTCTTCCATGGAAATCAAGCAATTTAGGTCCTAACACCTTTGCTCTTGCTCTGCAGACGAGGAATACACCCAACTGGTACAAAATATACTTCACTAGTGGAAAAGGAACAAGAAAGTGTCTGCAGCAGCTTCTCTGCTTGCTGAAAACACAGAGAACAAACAGGGCTTGTGTCTTGAGAAAACCAACACAGCAACAGCAAAGCATAGTGTTTCTACATAGCTCTTCCATGGAAAACAAGCAATTTAGATCCTAAAACCTTTGCTCTTGCTCTGCAGACGAGGAATACACCAACTGGTACAAAATATACTTCACTTGTGGAAAAGGGGCAAGAAAGTGTCTGCAGCAGCTTCTCTGCTTGCTGAAAACACAGGGAACAAAACAGGGTTTGTGTCTTTAGAAAACCAACACAGCAACAGCAAAGCATAGTGTTCTACATAGCTCTTCCATGGAAAACAAGCAATTTAGATCCTAAAACCTTTGCTCTTGCTCTGCAGACGAGGAATACACCAACTGGTACAAAATATACTTCACTTGTGGAAAAGGGGCAAGAAAGTGTCTGCAGCAGCTTTTCTGCTCGCTGGAAACTCAGACAACCAACAAGACTTGTTGTCTTGAGAAAACCAACACAGTAACAGCAAAGCATAGTGTTCTACAGAGCTCTTCCATGGAAATCAAGCAATTTAAGTCCTAAAACCTTTGATCCGTCTCTGCAGACGAGGAACACACCAACTGGTACAAAATATACGTCAGTAGTGGAGAAAGCAGGTACGTGTCTTCAAGAGCTTCTCTGCTTGCTGAAAACACAGGGAACAAACAGGGCTTGTGTCTTTAGAAAACCACACAGAAACAGCAAAAGCATAGTGTCTTAACAGCTCTTCCAAAGAAATCAAGCAATTTAAGTCCTAAAACCTTTGATCCGTCTCTGCAGACGAGGAACACACCAACTGGTACAAAATATACTTCACTTGTGAAAAAGGGGCAAGAAAGTGTCTGCAGCAGCTTCTCTGCTTGCTGAAAACACAGACAACCAACAGGACTTGTGTCTTGAGAAAACCAACACAGCCAACAGCAAAGCATAGTGTTCTACATAGCTCTTCCATGGAAAACAAGCAATTTAGATCCTAAAAACCTTTGCTCTTGCTCTGCAGACGAGGAATACACAAACTGGTACAAAATATACTTCACTAGTGGAAAAGGAGCAAGAAAGTGTCTGCAGCAGCTTCTCTGCTTGCTGAAAACACAGAGAACAAACAGGGCTTGTGTCTTGAGAAAACCAACACAGCAACAGCAAAGGCATAGTGTTCTACATAGCTCTTCCATGGAAAACAAGCAATTTAGATCCTAAAACCTTTGCTCTTGCTCTGCAGACGAGGGAATACACCAACTGGTACAAAATATACTTCAGTTGTGGAAAAGGGGCAAGAAAGTGTCTGCAGCAGCTTTTCTGCTCGCTGGAAACACATACAACTAACAAGGCTTGTGTCTTGAGAAAACCAACAACAGTAACAGCAAAGCACAGTGTTCTACATATCTCTTCCAAGGAAATCAAGCAATTTAGGTCCTAAAACCTTTGCTCCTGCTCTCCAGACGAGGAATACACCAACTGGTACAAAATATACGTCAGTAGTGGAGAAAGCAGGTACGTGTCTTCAAGAGCTCTCTGCTCGCTGCAAGTACAGAGAACAAACAGGGTTTGTTTCTTGAGAAAACCGACACAGCAACAGCAAAGCATAGTGTTCTACAGAGCTCTTCCATGGAAATCAAGCAATTTAGGTCCTAACACCTTTGCTCTTGCTCTGCAGACGAGGAATACACCAACTGGTACAAAAGTATACTTCACTTGTGGAAAAGGGGCAAGAAAGTGTCTGCAGCAGCTTCTCTGCTTGCTGCAAACACAGACAACCAACAGGACTTGTGTCTTGAGAAAACCAACACAGCAACAGCAAAGCACAGTGTTCTACATAGCTCTTCCATGGAAAACAAGCAATTTAGATCCTAAAACCTTTGCTCTTGCTCTGCAGACAAGGAACTACACCAACTGGTACAAAATATACTTCACTTGTGGAAAAGGGGCAAGAAAGTGTCTGCAGCAGCTTCTCTGCTTGCTGAAAACACAGAGAACAAACAGGGTTTGTGTCTTTAGAAAACCAACACGAGCAACAGCAAAGCATAGTGTTCTACATAGCTCTTCCATGGAAAACAAGCAATTTAGATCCTAAAACCTTTGCTCTTGCTCTGCAGACGAGGAATACACCAACTGGTACAAAATATACTTCACTTGTGGAAAAGGGGCAAGAAAGTGTCTGCAGCAGCTTTTCTGCTCGCTGGAAACACATACAACTAACAAGGCTTGTGTCTTGAGAAAACCAACACAGTAACAGCAAAGCACAGTGTTCTACATATCTCTTCCAGGAAATCAAGCAATTTAGGTCCTAAAACCTTTGCTCCTGCTCTCCAGACGAGGAATACACCAACTGGTACAAAATATACGTCAGTAGTGGAGAAAGCAGGTACGTGTCTTCAAGAGCTTCTCTGCTCGCTGCAAGTACAGAGAACAAACAGGGTTTGTTTCTTGAGAAAACCAACACAGCAACAGCAAAGCATAGTGTTCTACAGAGCTCTTCCATGGAAATCAAGCAATTTAGGTCCTAACACATTTGCTCTTGCTTTGCAGACGAGGAACACACCAACTGGTACAAAATATACTTCACATGTGAAAAAGGGGCAAGAAAGTGTCTGCAGCAGCTTCTCTGCTTGCTGCAAACACAGACAACCAACAGGACTTGTGTCTTGAGAAAACCAACACAGCAACAGCAAAGCATAGTGTTCTACAGAGCTCTTCCATGGAAAACAAGCAATTTAGATCCTAAAACCTTTGCTCTTGCTCTGCAGAAGAGGAATACACCAACTGGTACAAAATATACTTCACTTGTGGAAAAGGGGCAAGAAAGTGTCTGCAGCAGCTTCTCTGCTTGCTGAAAACACAGGGAACAAACAGGGTTTGTGTCTTTAGAAAACCAACACAGCAACAGCAAAGCATAGTGTTCTACAGAGCTCTCTCCATGGAAAACAAGCAATTTAGATCCTAAAACCTTTGCTCTTGCTCTGCAGACGAGGAATACACCAACTGGTACAAAATATACTTCACTTGTGGAAAAGGGGCAAGAAAGTGTCGTGCAGCAGCTTTTCTGCTCGCTGGAAACTCAGACAACCAACAAGACTTGTGTCTTGAGAAAACCAACACAATAACAGCAAAGCATAGTGTTCTACATAGCTCTTCCATGGAAATCAAGCAGTTTTAAGTCCTAAAACCTTTGCTCTTGCTTTGCAGACGAGGAACACACCAACTGGTACAAAATATACGTCAGTAGTGGAGAAAAGCACGGTACGTGTCTTCAAGAGCTTCTCTGCTTGCTGCAAACACAGACAACCAACAGGACTTGTGTCTTGAGAAAACCAACACAGCAACAGCAAAGCATAGTGTTTCTACATAGCTCTTCCATGGAAAACAAGCAATTTAGATCCTAAAACCTTTTGCTCTTGCTCTGCAGACGAGGAATACACAAACTGGTACAAAATATACTTCACTAGTGGAAAAGGAGCAAGAAAGTGTCTGCAGCAGCTTCTCTGCTTGCTGAAAACACAGAGAACAAACAGGGCTTGTGTCTTGAGAAAACAAACACAGCAACCGAAAACCATAGTGTTCTACAGAGCTCTTCCATGGAAAACAAGCAATTTAGATCCTAAAACCTTTGCTCTTGCTCTGCAGACGAGGAATACACCAACTGGTACAAAATATACTTCACTTGTGGAAAAGGGGCAAGAAAGTGTCTGCAGCAGCTTTTCTGCTCGCTGGAAACACATACAACTAACAAGGCTTGTGTCTTTGAGAAAACCAACACAGCAACAGCAAAGCACAGTGTTCTACATATCTCTTCCAAGGAAATCAAGCAATTTAGGTCCTAAAACCTTTGCTCCTG